>NC_059074.1:21327070-21628747 GCF_020497125.1 Mauremys mutica
GACTCAGTAGGTGGCTCTTATGTTCTTATGTTAATTAAAATGTGCACAAATGGACCTTATCTGTCATACAATATAGATACTAGGACACAAGTAAATGTAATGACAGAAAGTGAAAGAGAGAGACATAAGGAGCACATAAAAATGGATGGGTCAAAAATGTCTGTGAAAGACTATAATGGAGGAACAATTCCAGCATTGGGAGAGTGCACAGAGATACTTAAATACAGAGGGAAAATAATAAATCAAGAATTTGTAGTGGTCCACAGAGGCAACCAACTAGTCTTGGGCCTATAATACATCTGAGGTCTTGTTACGAGGATGGATGGCATAGAAAGACAGAAAGACAGCATAAAGCTAGAGATGAAAGTATTAATAGCATCATAAGAAGATGTTGTCACAGGAAATGTGTACCTCCAGTAACACACAAGATACAGTTAAGGGAAGATGCAGAAACTGTGGTATATGCTACACGCACACGAACATTTCCACAAGCCTTAAAGAGGCTAGAGGTTCACTTCTTAGTATTGTAAAAAAAAAAATAAAGGGGGGGGGAAGGAATTGCAGCTGGGTATTGTCTTAGGGAGCTGAACAGAACCATGAAAAGAGAACACTTTCACTTGCCCACAAGAAGTGAACTATTATCTGAGATGGCAGGTGCCAAATTCTTCAGCAAATTAGATGCATCAGCAGGATTTTATCAGATCGCGTTGGACAATGAGCGCTCCAAGATCTGCACTTTCAATACACCATTTGGCACATACTGCTTCTTAAGACTGCTTTTTGGGATAAGCTCTAGAAGTATTTATCCGGACAGCCAGTCAGTTGCTAGAGGGCTTGGCAGGCAGGAAAGCATACACTGATGACATAATAATTTGGGCAGTACTGTCACTGAACATCAGGAATGACCAAGGAGAGTTCTGGAAATTGTGAGAGCTAATAACCTTAAAATGAATTAGGCCAAATGTCAATTTCAAATAACAGAAATAACATACATGGGAAAGAGTCTGACCTCCAGGGGAATCTTGCCTGATGAATCAATGATTCAGGCAAACCCGGACATTACAAAACCTGAAGATAAAAAGGGAATTCAAAGGCTGGTACATATGTCGACTTACATCAACAAATTCATACCTACCTATACAGCTCACACAACTCACCTAAGTCATTTCCTCCATAAGGCCACTTGAGTGGACATGGGTTGCCTGAGCTTAAGAGGGAAAAGTTCAATGACTTCCAGCACATTTGGACATCAGTTCCTAGCCCACTGCTTGTTTTTTTGACCCATTGAAAGACAAACTTTCCACAGATTCCTCGGAAAAGGCAGGGTGGGCAGCAGTACAGGTCCTCACTTGCATTCTAGAACTATTTGATTGTTGCAGGGAAGATGTACGCAGACATTGAAAATAAAAGAGAGGCGAGGTCTGGCTTAGGGTGATACAAGATGTCATAATTTTTGCTGATGTCGGTTGCTTCAAAGCAGGTAAAATTGATCACAAACCACCACTTGGAAAAACACAAAAAAAGAGATGTGGTGAACCACCACCAATGATACAGCAACAACTTCTGAAAATACATAAGCATGATGTGATCCTGGAGTTCCAACCTTGCTGCCATATAGTAATGGCTTAGACAAATTTGCTGGCCAACAGTCCTCAGCTAAAACCTCTCCAATGCATCATCAGTAATCTACATATACCATCCTGGTACAATGACCCCTCACTTTCACCAGGCCTTGGGAGGCAGGGCCTAGTCCTCCCAACTCACAGACAACCCGCACAATCGTTAAGCACATATTCTCACCAACAACCAACCACTGCCATACACCTATAGTAACTACTTAAAACTCAGGAACCTAATACCATGCAAAAAACCATCCGATGCCAAACTCTGCCTCACATATTTACACAGTGATCACCATCACAGGACCCTAACCAGAATCAGCTCACAACATCACCGGTTCAGTCACCTGCACTGTCCTCCAATGTAATATACGCCATCACTGTGCCTGCAATGACCCTCTGCTATGTACATTGGCCTACAAACTGGACGAGGCTCCCCTATGGGTAAAAGGATTAATGGATCACAAGTCAGACACTTAGGAATCGGCAATATACAAATAACCTGTAGTGATGAACACTTCAATCTCCCTGGGCACACATAGCAGATTTAAAGGATTGCCATCCTGCAGCAAAAAAGACTTCAGGAACCAGACTCCAGATGAAGAGAAACTGCTGAGCTTCAGTTCACATCTGCAAAAATTTGACACCATCAGCTCAGGATTTATAACTAAAGACTGTGACATGGCTTGCCAACTACATAAAGACAGTTTCTCCTCCCTTGGGTTTTCAACTGACCATCAACTGCTAGTAAGAGGGGCCTCATCCTCCCTGATTGAACTGACCTCATTATCTACCAGACTGATTTTGGGCCTGCATAATTTATACCTGCCTCTGGGAAATTTCCACCACATGCGTCTGACATAGTGGGGTATTCACCCAACAAAAACAAAAAGCTTATGTTCCAATACGTTATGTTTGTCTACTAAGGGTGCCACAGGACTCTCTGTTGCTTTTTTTTTATTGACCATCATAATGAACAGTCTGGTACAGGTTATGCTATAACTGTAGGATCAGGAAGCGGTTGTTTGCAATACAGTTGGATTTGGGAAGATTTCTGAAGTGCCCCAAACAGGACTGATTCCGGAGATGTGAAGATTGTGTTTAAGCAAAGGCCTGAAGGGGTTGTTGTTAAGGCACTTCATGTATTTGTTAATAGGTTTGTTAGGTTTCATTTACTAGTGTTTTCAGTTTAATCAGGAAATTTTAGGAGAAAGCGAATCCCTTAAAAAAGGGAAGATGTGCTATAGAGTAAGTCCCCTTCAGAAAGTTTGTTTGAGATGGTATTCTTCCAGTTTACACTGTTATGATGTAGGACTTTGGGTTTCCTACGACAATTCCTGCTGGGTGGCACGAGAAAAATAAAGAAGCCCAGATCAGGTCAGGGCAATGTTGTAAGCTGGCGGCCTACACAGAGTAATGGGAAGTTTTTGCTACATCATTTCTGTTTACATATAATTCCTAATGTTCATAATTAAAAGTTTATTCTTGGGAAAACAGTCTGTTCACTCAGTATGATACTACACAAAGTACCCCGCTGAATTACTCCAGCTGGACACTGTTATGGAAATAATTTAGCTGGGGTACTGAACTTCGGATTGCATGAATCTCCTTTTCTAGTGAAGTAGCATGGAAGCCCCAAATTCAGTGCATTTTAGGCAACGTAGAGATGGACAATTGTACCTTATAGTGAAGTTCTTACTGTACCAAAGAATGGTTTCATTTACATACAGGGCTTCAATATAAATGCACTATATATGAATATGACAATGAATTAGCTATGTGCTTATAACTCATCTCTTTAAACATTACATGTTCACAGAACCGTTGTTAATAATGTCATTTAAACGTGATTATATTTTCCTGTCCGATATATGTAAGTTCAAGAACTATTGCATTCTGTTTTTTATTATATTAAAAATGAAAATAGCACAGAATTTCAACACAACTATTCCATTGTTACTGCTGCGATGATTCAAAGGCATATATCAGTTTTTACTTGTTTGGAAAATTATGAATTTTTAAATAATTATTAACTTTTAGACAAAATAAAAACCCATAATAAAAAGTATTGCTAACAAAGAATTGATCCTTACTCTTTTTGTACAGGACACTTCGATATAAGATGAGAGAGGGAAAAGAAGACCACTAAGGTTAAAAAGATAGGCAAAAATGTCAAACAACAGAGCGCACAAGAAAAGATGTCCACAGAATTACTTTAAATAGCTCATGCAGGAGACACCTCCAGGAAAGATTTGTTTCTCTACTTTATACAGCAGTGCTCATTCTGTGCCTGAGATAATCTGTGCTTCAGGCCATTTATTGGGACTCAATCTTTGTTCATTTAGATTGCACCCCCATTCATCATATGCTTTTGATATTATGCTACTTGTGTGTGATGACTGGAACAGGGATAGTTGACCCCAGTATATAAGTGTTCAACCATTATTCCTGTGAATACAGTAATCTCAAGGCTACACTCTCTATTCAAGAGTCACTTGTGCCTTTTTTAGGCGCCACATTGTCTCTTTGTGGTCAGGTCATAACTATAGGTAGCCATTCGAAGAGATCAGATTTTTAGTAACTGTTGGGTAAACATCAATTTCCAACATTAACACATACAAAATTGGACAACAAATAATATATTCCATAGATGATCATTAGATAATTTTTACAGAATAGACCAAAGTATAGAAAAAAAAAAAGGTTTCTTGAGATGTAACTTATTTAGAGTTTGATGATAAGGGTATTTACTTGGTATTATTTTGAGATGCGAGATGTTGACAACTTTGTGTTCTAACTGTATAAAATTTACGCTTTTTGAATTTCAATATATTATTTAATAGTTATTGTCTGACCCTCCCATTGTCTGATATTGCCACCATTAATACTTCTCTGCAACTGCAAAATTTAAATGAAAAAAATAAAAAAAAAAAACCCGGGGGGAAAAAAAAAAAGAAGAAAAAAAATAGTAGAAATGAATAAAAAGAAAAAAAGTGCTATAAAATCTATTAATTCAGCATTGACTTTGGGAAAATTTCAAATTGATAAAAGTGGAAAAATACTTAAAAATAAACTGATATTATGTGTAAAAATTATATTAAAAAAATCTAAATTCTGCCACCCCGTAGCCTAAACTAATGGGTCTCTTCACTTTATCTCTTCGGTTGTCACACCACAACTATGAATAGCGGAGATTCTGGTCTACTCTACCAATCCTTACACAGGAGCTGTCGGTTGTTAGGTAATGTTTTCTAGGTCAAGAGTTCTTGACTAGTGTTTGGAATCTCCCCCACAGAACCTAACAGTAGATGTCTTTAGAATATATGAGGGTCTGTTTCTTTATCAGTGGTTATATTTTTCCTGCTGTTTTGGGCACTTTCTTGGTTTTCTTGCTTTCTTGCTTCTTGCTTTCTTGCTATTAGCTAGAAAATTGAGCCTCTGTGGGATGACCAGGGTTTGCCTAGAATTGATCAAAAAGTTTTGAATTTTCCAGAGATTTGGGGAAGGGGAAAATTGTTACCGTTTTTTCTGACAGTTTTATTAGAGGTTCCATAAATGTTTGGTGGAAAAATGCAAAATTTCAATGAAAATGTTTGCCGTTTGCTGACTGAATTGAATTTGTTTTGTCTTCGTATCTTTTTATATTTTATTTTTACTTTTCTAGTTGGTAAAACTAGATTTTTATAAATATTAAACATAAACAGAAGTGGAAAGATAAATTCCTGGCTAAGGGCAAAGGAATGGGGCTTTGTGCACCTGAGTTGGCCTCACATGCGAGACAAAGGGGCTTTCAGTTACAGCGAGGAAAGTGGGAGAAGGGATTTTAAGTGATTTCTGCTTAGCACCAGTACTTGTTGGTTGTGACATTTTACACAGATTCATGGCGTTTAAAGCCAGAGACGGAGGGACCATTAGATCATTTACTCTGACCTTCCTGGGGTACTAGCAGGCCTTTACATTTCACCCAGTTACCTTTGTACTGAGCCCAAAAGCTTGTGTTTGACTAAAACATAACTTGTGTTTGGCAAAAGGATGTCTTCCAGAAAGGCATCCAGTCTTGATTTGAAGACATCAACAGATAGAGAATCCATCACTTCCCTTAATAGTTTTTTCTAACGGTTTATCATGCTGACTATTAAAAATTTGTGCCTAATTTCTAATTTGAATTTGTCTGGATTAGGCTTCCAACCATTGGTTCTTATTATGTCTTTCTCTGGTAGATGAAAGAGCTCTTTGTACCAAGTATTTTCTCCCTATGAAGGTACTTATACACTATCAAATCACCTCTCCATCTTTTTTGATATGTTAAGCAGAACGAGCTCTTCAAGTCTCTTACGGTGTGTTTTTCTCCAGCCCTAGGCTCATTGGCTCATTTCTGCGCCCTTTCCAATTTTTCAACATTGTTTTAAAATGTAGACATCAAACTCTACACAGTATTCCAGGATTGGTATAATCAATCTCAAAATCAGAGGTCCAAAATTTCATATAATCTTCCCTTTAATAACCCAAGGATTGCACTAGCCCTTTTTGCCCCAGTATTGCTTTGAGAGCTCATATTCAGTTGTTTGATGCCACAAGGGACCAATTTGCAATTATTTTTATGCTCATGATTTTACATGTTAGTGATCATTGTAATGTAAAGAATATTTTCAATCTGACTAGCTGATATCATGTCTTTTGTCTTTGTTTATTTATATATGTTAATTAGGGTGCCCATAAGACATAGTGGATGGGACTATTAGGAAAACTGGGTTTTGTTCCCAGCTGTGCTACTGTCTGATCTTGGGCAAGTCACTTCTTCAGTCTGTATCTTAATTTCCCCATCTGTAAAATGGGTATAATGATACTGACCTCCTTTGTAAAGATCTGTGACATTTACATATGAGCTTAAATAATAATGTTGTTATTATTACTGAAGTAGGTTACCAGTAAGGGTGACTATCTGCTTGGACCCTATAGATGAAAGAAAGGACCATAAACCTACAGGGAAGACCTCCTTGACCCCAGTCTTTCAGACACTTATGGGCATGCTTAACTTTTCACGGTATTAAGTATCAGAGGGGTAGCCGTGTTAGTCTGGTTCTGTAGAAGCAGCAAAGAATCTTGTGGCATCTTATAGACTAACAGAAGTTTTGCAGCATGAGCTTTCGTGGGTGAATACCCACTTCTTCGGATGCAAGCAAGTGGGTCTGCTTGCCATCCGGAAGAAGTGGGTATTCACCCACGAAAGCTCATGCTGCAAAACTTCTGTTAGTCTATAAGGTGCCACAAGATTCTTTGCTGCTTTTCACGTATTAATAGCCCTATTAACTACCACCCAGACCTCAGACAATCTCAGGGTTGATTTCAATAGGGCTACTGATGCTTAAAGTCCAATTTATAAATAAGTGCTTCCAGAATCAAGGCCTTAACTATATATTCAAAAAGAAGACATGATAAAATGGGATGAATTGTTAAAAATGAAGTTTAGTAAATAAAGTTGTATTCTATGACTTGGGCGGACTCTAGGCATTTTGCCGCCCCAAGCATGGCAGGCAGGCTGCCTTCGGCGGCTTGCCTGCGGAGGGTCTGCTGAAGCCGCGGGACCAGCGGACCCTCCACAGGCAAGCCGCAGAAGGCAGCCGGCCTGCTGCCCTCACGGCGACCGGCAGAGAGCCCCCAGTGGCTTGCCCCCCCAAGCACGCGCGTGGCGTGCTGGTGCCTGGAGCCGCCCTTGTCTATGACTTTTTTTTTAAAAGGCTCGATACAGAATTAAATTAACAGAAAAATATGAATTTGTGATTTATAAAACAAAATCTATCCTCTGCAGAGTACCCAAAGAAATGGCTTCATTCAAGGACATCCATTTCAAATCCATAAATATTTGATCAGGGTGGAACGAATTGCTTATTTTCAAATTTGCTGTTGTAAAAATTATTCTGATTTATTTTTTGCCTCAAGGCTCTTGTACAAAATAACAATATATCACATCCCTTGTGCTTAGACATTAGGTTGTCTCTGTTTTCCATAATTAGATCAGATAAAAAGGGGGATCATATTGAGGGGACCTTATCTTTTCACTACTAGCTCCCAATAAGGTAACGTGCTTTAAATAGTTTAGAACATCTCATTACCCATTTTTCCATTTTAAAAGACAACAATGGTAATGCTCATGTCGAGATGATAATAATAGATGGAAATATGTTTTATCATGAAGTTATTCAAAGTATCAGGCATCTTCTCAATGTAACTTTCAAAACTTCTCATATACAATATTGATGCTTTTGTTCCCCAGCAGAAGCAATCAGTTATTAAAGATGTTTTTAATTTTCTTCCCTCTTTGTTTTCTCTCCTGTTTTTTTCTTTTGCTTCCGCTTCCAAGCTGCACTGAGAATTGCTAATGAGAAGGCTAGAACTCCCTTACAAGGTTTCTCTTAGCATTTAGGAGAAGTTAAATGGAACTCTTTTTTTTTCCCCCAGCATGTGATTAAATGTTCTGACTAGAAGCCTCTTACCTCCGTTGGAGCTCATTACTTATGATGCAGTGAGGGTGAGTATATCAAACCCATCATCAGTGTCATTTGTTGGGGATATTTTTTTCTTCCTCTCTCATCTTCTGAATAACATGATTGAACATATTAATGTGCTGTGGAATTTAGGCGTTCTCCTTTTGGGATTATAAAGAAGAGAATGATGATACACATGCAGCCTTAATAATCCATTCTGATCCTGGCATATTGATAAAAGAAGCCTTTTAGGAATGAATTTACAAGCTGCACGAGAGAATGGTGGAGATATAATTATAAAGCAGCCTAAGGACTTCAGAGTAATTAAGGGAGGAGCTAGCTCTTCCTAATTAAAGACTCAGTGTATCATAACCATGGTGTTGTTTGTGTACAGCTTAGCCTTTGCATCAAGTGAACAATTAGAAAGAGTATGTGTTAGGGAGTAAATTATTATTTTTTTTGAACATCAATTCATGTTTGTACAATGCTTTGAAAATGCAATGCACCATGTAAGTGCTAAGTATTATGCTTGCTATTAGATGACAACAGACAGGTTTTTTCCCCCAGTGATATGGCATTATTGAAAAGAAAAGGCATGGTGGGGATTATGGGAGGATTCAACAATTAAGACCTGAACAAAGCTAAAAAATAATGCCAATTGTCCAGGGGTCATTGTAAAAGCTGCAGTATAATTAAGGGACCTAGAAAAATTGGCCTAGATTCTCCATTCCACTACAGTCAGACTATGCTGATAATGCTGCTTGCTTGTGAAGATGGCACAGAATTTCAGCCTTGCTCTTCGTAGTTTCCAAGTCTCTCCCTGCTCTTGGGGGGGTTCAAAGTCTCATGCCAGAAAATCAAGGTCCTGAATTTTGGAGCTGGGTCACCAGAACATGCCCAATGCAGGTGGAGTCGAGCACTGTGGAGAGTGTTGATGAGTTCGTCTACCTCGGTTGCAAGCAGAGTTCACGTGGTCAGAGCAAATTAGTACTCTGCTGATGAATAGTTCTTTCTGCCTCCTGTATAAAGTTCATGTCTCACCAAAAACATATTGGCGACAAAATTCAGTATCTATCAAACCTGTGTACTGCTCATACTGCTATCTGGGTCAGAAACTTGGACCTTCCTACAGGGAGACTTGGAGCAGCTAGAGACATTCCGTATGTGCTGTCAGCACCAAATCTTGAGCATAGTCTCTGTGCGAAATGCTATAATCTTGCAGATATCTGGTCTTCCTCCAGTCACTCACTACGTTCAAAAGTAGTGTTGAATGTCCTTTGGCCATGTCACTGGGATAGACAAACCACCCCAATGCATCGTGCTCTCAAACTCTCCAGAGATGTGTGAAGGGGAGGGGTAAATGCCTTGACTCTATTTGGCATCACCTGCAGAAAGTTCCAGAAATTTGTGGATTCACAGGATTGACTAGATCTGGGGACTTCACTTTAAAATGTGTGGTAGGATGCCATCAAGCCTGGTCACTCTGGCTGGTGCAAAAGTCATCAGTAGACTATGTATGTTTGATGATGACACCAGTGTAATGCAGAGGAGAATGAGGTCCAATTTATTAATTTCTTCATATCAATCTCTGCTTGGTTGGGAAGATTAGAAAACAAATTAACAATGAATAATAAAGGTGGCCCAGTGTACAAAGATTTGCCTGGAATATACTTTTTTTATATTTTGAAAACAATCAGTTTTAGTCATAAGTAAACATTTGGGGTGGAATCTTGGGACAAAACTGCCATTGATTTCAGTAGAGTCAGGATTTCACTTTTATGGCATTTCCATCACTTACAAATGGCTTTGTTTATTTATTTAAACACTTGAGAGAAATGTAGAGACTCAAAGGACGTACAGCACGCCCTGCACCCATGCGGAACAGGAGAAGGGCACAGATCTGAACATTCTGAGGATGTTTGGCTCTGGTTTGACTGCTCGTGCTCGGGCCCATCTTTATTTCAGACATGATGCTGGACCCAATATACCACAATTACCCTTGCCGTTGACATCCATAGGCTGGCTCACTGCAATGCACTGCATTTAGGGCTACATTTGAAGACCACTTGGAAGCTTCAGCGACAGTCGAGTGTGGCTCCTCTCTGTTCTCTCCATATTTCCAACCAGACTGAATTCCGGAAATGCTGGATGTAGTTCAAGAGAGCCCATTTTTGTTAGATTTCGAGCCAAACGTTTCAGTTTTAAGTGGTTCAGACTTTGGATGTAATTCAGATGAATGTCCAGACTTTTAGGTACTTATCCAAACCACCAAACGTTCTGAGGTTTATCTGTCACTCTGGCAGGCTATAATGGCTTTGAACATAAAAAATATACATTCTCAATACTACAGTGTGTACCAAAATACTATCCGTATCAGATGGAATAATAATATTAGATATGAGAAGAATGCATAATATTTCTTTTTATAAAATGAATAAAATATGCTATCTGTCAAACCAGAGGTGAGAACTGTTCCAGTAGTAGGCGTTTAATAACCTGCAGACAAAAAATATTTCAAAATGGAAAATTTAAATACCTAAAACTAAGCTGAAAATATGATAGGTCTTAAATATAAAATTTTTGACAAAAGCCTGGACATCCATAGGCCTATTTGCTTTTTGTGGGGAAAGGGGAAAGGTTGTTTGGGTAATTTAACACTTCTCCACAACTGCAGGCATTTCCTGTTTTTCTTAAACCAGAGTTTACAGTCCTTTTTTGTGTAAAAACCCATATGCTCAGCTTCATCAGATAATAAATATTGACTCCAACTTCCTTTCAATACACCTAGTAATTATACGTGGTGAGTTCTTTAGGTAACTATTTCAGTGCTAAATTTCCCATATAGTCAATCTTTTTCACCTGGTTTTTGAGCTTTCTTTCATCTAACTTTTCATTTCCTGTCTCTCCTGTAAGTGACCTCATAACCTTAATGCCTTTCTTAAAAAATCCCTTTCTGCCTGTTCCTTGACCTCATCCCAAAATCACCACTCATGCCGGTATGATACAATGACTAGTAGCCATGTTCTCTCCCCTTTTCTTCCTGTTCTATTCTGGCTCTTATGGCAATCAGCCTTCACTCTGGCACCTCTTCTGGTGTTCTAGTGCTTTGCTACCCCTAAAGTTCAGCTTCCCTGGAGAGATGGTATGGGCTGTGTCTTTCTGTAAGGGTCTCTAGTATTGCATGAACATAAAACAGCTTCCCTACATGGGATAAAGATCTTACTTTGTTTTAAATTAAATGTCCTGGGCCATCCCTTCAGCTGGTGTAAATCAGGAGTAGCTTCTTTGAACTCAGTGGAACAATGCCAATTTACACATGTTGAGGATATTGCCCCACATCTTCTGCCTGCGGTATTGTTGGCAGATCACAGAGGTGAGTAAGGTGCTGGGAGCAGGTGCTCTCCCATTGCAATCACCTAGCGACAGTACCAAGAATGACACAAGGGGAAGAGGGCGAGACCCCGAGGAGTAAGCTTGGAAGAATTAGATTTATATCAATAAGTGTCGGTAAATGTTGATTTCACTATACACACAAACTGACAAAAAATATCTCCACTGATAATAATCATCAACATTTACAGATAGGCAAAGTAGGAAAAATGCTGCTTCAGAACTTAAGAGTTTGATTTTCAGGATATTAATTTCATATATTATGATGCATGATATTGACTAAGGCCACGTTTACACTTACCTGCTGGGTCGACGCGGCGAGTTCGACTGCTCGGAGTTTGAAACTATCGCGTCTGATCTAGACGCGATAGTTCGAACCCCGGAAGCGCTAGTTCGAACTCCGGTACTCCACCGCGGCAGGAGGAGTTGCCGGAGTCGACCTTGGAGCCGCGGAGTTCGCTTCCGCGGCGTCTGGACGGGTAAGTAAGTCGAACTAGGGTAGTTCGAATTCAGCTACGTTTATACACGTAGCTAAATTCGCGTACCCTAGTTCGACCCCCGACCTTAGTGTAGACCAGGGCTAATTGTGTTTTAATGGTTATAAAGCTTTAACTTTTTGAATTTCAATGTCTGTCAAATAATTATTGTCTGACATGTAGCCTTGCATATATATATATCTATATGGTACAAAAAGTATTGTTTAAGGCAGAGATATGTGACAAATAGCGGGCCCAAAGCCTGTAAGATAGGTTGCTTAGCATAATTAAGGCCTAGCTTGACGTGAGTAGCTTGATATAAGGAACTTAACCGGTGAGTGACAGCAAGTTCCAAGATTAAGCCCAGTCATCAGAAAGTTGATTGGTTGGAAGTATGAAACCACAAACAAATGTTCTTGGTATTTTAGGATAAGTTTAGTGAATAAGTATAATTAAAACAGAAATATGGTAGTTAAATGACATAAATGCTATTAAGTTGGATGTAAATGGTTAGTTATACTATAGGAACTGAGCGATGTCAATAGAAGTGGGGTGTGGAAGTTCAGATAAGGAAAAAGGGGCTGAAACCCTCATGAATATATATAAGATACAGGGGGCGTCTGTATATGAAATATGTCACCCAGCTTGTGTGACCTGCAAGGATGATGATCACCTATTAACATTTGAGACTTCATCACCCCTCCTGCTTCAGAGTTCTACTAAGGCATGATGTGAGTAATGCAAGAGCTGGACATTCGGTGTTATCACTCTCCTTTGCTATATTACAGTATATATGATTTTGTTTGTCTTGTTAATAAAATGCAAAATTATAGTTAACTTTAATTTAGTGGTCTTGTTCAATAAAATTGCTAGTCAGAGTAAAAATATTGAATTTTTTCTTGTGTACACCTTGGGGTCCTCATTCTAATGACAACCTCAGCACTGTGGCTGATCTGGGGTGCTGAACCCTCTCAGATTACTGCATGCTAAATTAAAGTTAATTTTAAAACTACAGATTAGGCTACAGACCCCCCACCCCCATTGTCTGCCTACCTCCCCCATAATTTCCCACAACTGTGAATATTTAAATACATAAAAATTGGGGGGTGGGGGTGAAACTGCTTTAAACTCATACATTTGCACAGCTGTGTGTTGTCAGTAAGGTGCATGTGTGCTCTCTCCTTATGCTATCCCAGCCTTGTGCAGACAGCTGGTTCAGCAGATCTCTATAGTACTATCCAGAAAGAAGGACCATAGGCATGGTGTGGTGACAAAGGCACTCGGCCAGGTTTATTGCCATCAAGGCACACTCCCAGAATCCTGGCTCTGTGGTTACAGGTATGCTTTCACATGAGTGCCCTGTGGCAAGGAGCAGCTCAGTCAACAGCAGGAGTTTCTGCTGTCCCCAAGGCCGCTCAAAGGGTTAAGGCAAGGCACTCCAATATTTATAGACTGAGACAAACAACTCTTGTTTCATGACATCTGCTTGTTATCTCCCCTTGTATCATGCTCCAGGTGTCTTGGGCACAACATCCGTATTCATTACTTCTAGCAGAGCCACTTATCTGGTATTAAAACTGGATGTCCCTGGGCTAATCTTTTGGAGTGTGTTCTCACACATACCCAGTTGCTTCTTAGGAGTGCCTGTGTTTTAGCCGCACTAACAATACTTTTGCCAAGGTCATATAGTGAACTTGTAAACATCTTCTTTAATACAGGACCTAACTTTGGTTCACATCTCTGGTTGAGACCTCAGGTCTTACACCAGGCCCAGTGCTCCAGGCTCTCTCTTTCTCCTACACTGCTAAGATTTAAATCAAAACAAATAAAAAAATCTTACATATAAACATCGACATTATCCTTCACAATTGTAAAAAACAATAAAAATTGAATTCTGTCAAACCTACCTAGAAGTCATGAGGGTTGTGACAAAAGTGCATCCTCTGGTTGGGACTCCCAAATTCTGCTGCCCACTGTTGCCAGGGCCACAGAGCCACTTCTAGCCCTTCCCTGCAATGGAGACAATAGAAAGGAGCAGGAAACAGCCAATGCTTCCATTGCTAGTATCAGAGCGGAGAGCTGATCCAAAGTCCACTGAAGTCAGTGGATCAGGCCCTAACTGCACACACAGGCACCATGATTACTGTGACTCGGATCCCAGTGCTATCATGAAAGCAGATGTAGTCTTTTTATTATTGCCAATAACGGTCTGAGTTATGGACACAACGTTTGACTTCGGTTTTTATTGGCTTCTTGGGTTGGTTTAAGCCAAATCCTTGGAGCTATTGAACACAAACTGCCATCTGTATTTCCTATAGAATATGCTGATCATGGTGCAATTTCTTTTTTACCTTATTACTGTGGCCTGGGAGTAACGCTAAGTATTTGCAGAACAAAAACAGTCTACCCTCCACACCCCAAAATATAAAATTGTGGAACAAAGATGTCCCCACTGCAAGTGAGTTCTTGCCAATAGTACTCCATCTGAAATCAGAATGCGGATTCTAAAATAACTTTGGGGTTTTTTAAAAAAATCATTTTTAGCTCTTTTAAGTACATTTATGAGGTGCCAAATATTTTCACCATGATCTAAGAACCATGGGAGAAGCAATAACCAATTCTTATTCAAATCCTCACTTTACTAAATACCTTTAAAAGAATATTTTAACGGCATATTTAAGCCCTGAAATAAACACAGCCTTATTTCTCTTTAACCACGCTGCAATCTCTGGTGTTGATTGTCACTGTAATGATACACCAGGCCCTGGGCCATCCCTGCACATCAGTCATGGTGCATTCTTTTGAAGACATCAGTCACGAGACATTAACTTCTTAAGAAACACACACACACACACACACACCTACCTCAAACTTCACAGGCTTCATAGCAGATGTATGAACAAAGGAGAGTAACAACTGGATACATTAGGAGAAAAGACATATGAATAAGGATCTGCACAGATCTGCTTCTGCCATTCTCTCATCTCTTGTGTCTTTCTTCTGCTTTCTACACCCTACCCTGTCCTATCTCCTGAATGCGCCTTTTGGGCATGATCCTGAAAGGCACCAAGCACCTATAATCCCATAGGGTTGATCTGAAGGCAATCAGCACCTTGGAAGGAGCGCTGAGGCTGTAATCATGGCAGATGTGGAGCAACTGCAGTTTCCCAGTGGGTTCAGTACTAGCAGGGTGCTGAACATCCTCAGCAGCTATTGACTTTAGTGAGAGCAGCATAGACTCAGAACCTTTTGGGATCAGACTCTTAGGGTATGTCTACACTGCGATAAAACACCCTCAGTTAGCCTGTGTCAGTTGACTGAGGCAGAGAGTTCCAGAGCCCAGGCTCCAGACCAAGCCTACACATTTTGCTGTATACAATATGAAAGGGGTGACTTATTGAGGAAGGATTTGGAGGAGGAGAAGGTGGTGCCTTTACAAATTGTGACTGGGAACTTTTCCCACTTAGCTGGAAGTTATGTTCTGTGGTTTGGTTAAACTAGAGAGGAGATAGTTACCTACCTCAGCAATCTTCCCATACTGAAAGAGGGATATTGCAAGATCGTATTTCAGCTTTAAACTATTAAATGGCTGGTGATGTTATTACTGGGAGTAGGATCCATGTTGACTTAAACTTTCACGTTATGATGACCTATATATGAGGATGATACAGGTCCTTTATTACTGTTCATTGACAGACTTCATCAGAACATTTTTGCATCAATTTATATTATATAGTTGAAGTGGGCAAAATTACTAAGGAACACTCTGGAGTTCCACTGTTGCATCAACAAATATATTATTGCTCTTTTCCTTTGTGTGGTTGTCTCTCTCTCTCTCTCTCTCTGTGGCATTCAGAGTCTAAAACAGCCTTTTTTACTGACACAGCTTTATGAAGTGACCTCTAGTCATTCCAAAGTTGAGCTTGCAGATAAGTTTCTGTTAAGAACTGAATTTTGTATCCTCCCTAAAAAAAATCCCAAAAAGTCACAGCAAGCCTGAAAATTGATAGGTGGGGTCAGGACCCAGGATTGGGTTTGTGGGAGACATTTGAGGACATTTGCTCAAGGGCTTCCTCAGATCCACCACCCCCTACAAATATTGCTCCCAACATTTCAAAATTAATTTAATATTTTTTGCCCACACTTATGGAATAAACAGAAACAGGAGCCTCAAGAAACTCAAATCTCTAGCTGTAATTGACTCTTTTAGGGAACACCAAGCAGAAGAAAAACTATTAACAAAATAGCAAAGTTTTGAATCCACCAAGTATTATGGAATGCTGTTGTGCATGTGTGAGTTTAATTACATTGCAAACCCTTTGGGATTGGGACAATCTTTTTTGTCTTGTGTTTATACAACACCTAACATGTTGAGGTCTTAGTCCATGACTGGAGCTCCTTGATGCTACTGCAATCCAAGTAATAAATAATAAGTGAGCAAATGAAGTTGCATAAGATGACATAATGTTTCCTACTGTGGTGTTATGGGCCCTTTAAGAGAGAAAGTCGGTCATTTGGGTTAGACAGAGTTGGGTGAATAGCAAAAGAAAAAATCCCCAATCATTCTGTCAGAAAAATCCACGTTCTGTCACACTCTAAATCAAATTTGTTTGACAACGTTCACATCTTTTTTCCTTCACTGTGTGAACATTTATGTGAGCTCAGCAGTGACTTGCCAGTGCACATCCTACTGGCCAGATGTGGCATTGCAGGGTTGTTTTTTTTCTATATAGTCCTGCCAACCAGGTCCACTGCTGATCCACGTTTGCCTTGTGACTAGGCCCTCCAGGAAATCACCTTTGGTCTCCCCACTTTTAGAGTAAACCAAGGTTTTCACCCAATAGTCCAAGGATCTCACACTAGGTTGATGGCCCTGGTCCAGGGCCAATAGTCCTTCTGCCCTGCTGTGTTTGAGGACTTCTCATTAGTATTCCGAGGGAGGTTGTAGGGGAACCCAGTCCATCCCTCTACCCTGAGTTCCAGACCCTTGTAGCAAGTGGTTAATGTCTGTCTAGTCAGACTTCTTGCTTCTTTCCTGAGCTACTTCCTATGTTGGCTCACTTTCTCCTCAGGGGGCTCAGATTCTCGAAGTGTCTCTGCCCCAGGGTCAAGCTTCTAGTTCTAGTTTTCAAGTCAAAAAAACAAAAAACCAAAACCTAAATTCACAAAAATAAAGAATGAAACCAGCTTCTGTGTCCTCCAGGATCCTCCAGCCATCTGTCCTACCACTCTGTGCTCACAGGCAACCAAAATTATTTGGCTCTCTGTTGTGCTCCTTTCTGGGAGCTGAGGATGCAAGGTCTGTCCACCTCCCCAGGCTGGGGATTTCTGAATTGAGTATCTCTGTTTTTAAAGATCTCTTCCAAGATTGTCATTCCTCACAGATACACAGGGCAGGTCTGCATGAGCCCAACATTTGTTCTTTAACAACATCTTGCCTGGTGCGGGATTTGTACACTTAATTTCAGGCAGTGAGGTTTTGTTTGTCTGCATGTTTTGCGATGGTGGCAGCTTGTATTCACATAAATTCTCATGCTTATACATGACCATGTGTTTTCGTGTGAGCATGGTGCATTCACACTTCAAGTAATCATTCTAGTATCCTAAATTCTGTTCATGAGTCTGGTAGGTGGTAAGGAGAGAAAAACAAAACATATGAAGCCATCTGAAAATGAGCAAGATGGTTAAAGGTGGATGCTGCAGGCAGCACAAAAATTTGGAGACTGGTAAAAATTTGGAGACTGGAGAGGAAACTGTGCTTATTAACACCATAGTAGGAGAACTGTTTGCCCCAAATCCTGGCTAACACCCTGACACTGAGGCAATTAATCAAACAAGATGGACAAAGACATGTGACAGTGCCAGGCAGGATTGTGTGATGACTGTGACGAGAAAATTAAAGATAGTCTTCTATAAACTACCAGTAAATTGTGTGCATGGTGCTTTGCCTTTTTCTCCCTCTCTGTCAGGAAGGAACACAGGCAGCTATACAGAATTTAATACACTTGTGCAAGAAGGAACACTAAAAGGTTGACAGTTTCCTAATATTCTCATGATTTATTCATCTCTGAGAGACTCAGAACCCCATATCTTCCTCTTGTTTATCAGTTACAGTTACCCAATGAGGGTGCAAAAACAAGACCATGTGACTTAGGGATCCAGTCACACAGCTTGAACATTGAATTGTGAATATCAAAGAGCTGCCCTGATGGGGCTTTCTGGACGGTGGGACATGGAAAGACAATACAGAGTGGGGCTGTACTATCTTTCTGCTCTTAACTTGCTATGTGATCCCACCCCAGCCCTAGCCAATTCATTTCCCGAGGCAGCCCATTGATTGCCCCTTGCCTCTGCACAGATCCCCAGCCCTTCACAGCATTCACAGGGAGAGGAGGACACTGGTGCAAAGGCTAGTCTTTACTGTCACTTCCATCTGGGAAGGATGTGATCTGTGCACGAAACAAGTCTCTTCTGCAAGCAGATCAGCAGGTCACAACTGGTTAGAGTGGCCAGATAGCAAGGCTGAAAACTCGGGACCGGGAGGAGATAATAAGGTCCTATAGATAGAAGATACAGCCCCTAACATTGGGACAGTCCCAATAAAATTGTGATGTCTGGTCACCCTACAACTGGGCCCTCATGGTATTGTCTAACCCAAACTATCACAAATCATGAATCGTTCAAAAAGAGGATGGACATTTATGAGGCTATCAAAAGTATACAGCACTATAATAATTAACAATAACATTTTGGGGAAGAGATATGTTAGGTTGATGGGCTCCCACCCACCCAGAAAGGAACCAGTGCCATGCCTGCATCCATTTCAGGCCTTTGTTTCAGAGCAGAATGCATTGTTCAAACACAAACACAAAACAAAGCAAGTCCCCTGACCAACATGGACTGCAGTCACCCGAGGTTTTCCCCTTGTCTCTCTCAGCCCCTGGAAAGAGGACACACCAGTCCCTAAAATTCCCTACTGGGTCATGCGACTGGCAGGTAGCCCTTATCCCTTTCCCTGCTGTTTTACCCTGTCACAGGATATTAAACTTTGTGCTTCAGGACTTAGGGCAATCAGTATAAGAAATCAGGATGCGACATTAGGAGGTGGGGGGGCCGATTACCCCACATTTGTCTATTATTGGGTTTTTGGTTCTTACACCTTCCTCAGAGGCATCTGGGGCTGATCACTGTTGGGGAGAGGTTACTAGGCTAGATGACCGCAGGTGATTACCTTTGGTTGTTCTAGGTTCCTATGAGTCCGTGCTTAATTTGTAATGAAAAAGGTGCTAGAGTTCAAGCAATTAGATTCTGGGGATCAAGTAATTTATTTTTTTTTACTTTATAACTGACGCAGCAAACCCAGAGGTGCTGGGGCTGAACCCTGGCACAAATTCAGCACTGGTCAGGCTCCAAGAAACCATGAGAAATAAGCGGTACTTTGGGGATTCTTTTTGGTTGTCTCCTGCTTTTTTGAGCTATAAGGTATCATGTTCTTCAGGCTTTGCTCAGCAACCAGGAGGGCTACAATCTTAAATGTTTTAAATGAAAACTGAGATTCTCACATAACCACATGACTCTAGGAGCTGGAGCTTTAAGTAAAACACCAAATATTAGGAGACTCACAATAAAATTAGAAGAGTTGGCAACAGTCATTTAATATGACAGACATGACTGTTTCAATGTACAAGATACAGACAATTATTTTTCTTAAACTTTGAGTGTGTATCTTTGTAGCTAATATTGATTTGAAAATATTTTTAATATTTGTCATTTTCTTGTTAGCATGAAGGAAGGCTGTGAAATCTAGTGAACGTAATTATACAGCACCTAATTTATTAACATATCTTTGTCTATAGTCTAGATCTTCAGAAATCTTCGCTCCTAGCAAAGTTCTTTTCCTTTCACACCCCGTACTCCTCATACAATAGGTTAGCACTAATGAACAATATCCTGAATTAGGGCCTGAAGCAATATGCAGAATTTACCTACATTTTAGTTTTAGATGCGTGTATAAATCTGTTCTTTGGCAGCTATGAAGGGGAAATTTGCTTCAGTGACAGCTTTTCAGATACTTCATCTGTGAAAAGCAGGAGCAAGTGATCAGAACACAAAAATCCTCAAACATTAATATTGATTCACCAATGGGGTATGAAACCACACATTTTCCAAGGAAAGTATGTATTGTACAGTATAACTACTTCTAAAATTACCATGCTTTGGCCCATAGATGCTGACTTTTGTTTTTGCCGGTGGGCACTTTTGAAGAGGCATGTGTGTGTGTTTGGGGGAGGGGGCACTCTGTCCATTTTGGTGGGAGACTATTTTCAGCATATTTATACACTTCTTTCATATTCTAGTTATTGAATATGTGTCTATCATTGATTGGTATCTTTACTACTTTTATAATGATCCAATTGTTATGAACCACATAATTACATTCTCCTGAATTACAGTATATTAAAATCATTGCAATCACCTAAAAGCTGTCTTCACTAACGTTCCAGTTTAAAGACATTATGTCTCACTGTAGCTTTCTAGATGAAATTGTCAGCAATCTTATTTATGTCTAGGTTCCCTGATATTGTTTTGATGCATATTAAGGACAGCTACATTATTCAGTTGCATCTGTCTCACTGATGACTGGAGATAATTTTTAAGTCTTCTGAAGCTGGAGAATGAGTTCAGGATGACACAGGCACAGTGAGAAGGATTCAATTTGCAGTACTCTGGAAACATAGTGCTTCCAGAGTACTGCAAATGACTCCAGGATCTCTTTCTTGATGGGTGACAGATAATTTAGGCACCATCATTTTGTATGTACAGTTAGGATTATATTTTGCCATGTGCATTACTTTGCATTTAACACTGAATTTCATCTGCCATTTTGTTGCCATCACCCAGTTTTGTGAGACCCCTTTGTAATTCTTTGCCGTCTGTTTTGGGCTTAACTATCTTGAGTAATTTTGTATCATCTGCAAATTTTGCCACTTCACTGTTTACTCCTTTTGCAGATCATTTATGTATAGTGTTGAATAGCCCTGGTCCCAGACCCTCTAGGGACACCACTATTTACTTCTCTCCATTCTGAAAACGGACCATTTATTCCTACCCTATGTTTACTATCTTTTAACTGGAGTGCCTGGGATGCTTTCAGGATCATCTAAGGATCCTTAATTTAATGTAATGGCAAGTCTTGTTATCTTAATCACCCTGCCTCTGTTTATAAACAAACTCCCTGCCCCAAGCGCAGAAGTTGTTGGCAGCACAGAATTCATCACATTCCACACTCAAGCTCTGACTTCTGGTGCTGTGCACTCACTATTTTCCCCCAGGGGTGCTTGAGCCCCAGAGCACCCACGGAGTCCATGCCTATGCTTCGGCCCTGTGAGTATTCAAAGGTCTGGAAGAATTTGAGTATATTTGTGCTGAGCTATTGTACTCTCCATGGGCCAGATCCAAAGCCCATGGAGTCGGTGGAAAGACTTGCACTGATGTCAGCAGGATTTTGTTTGGACCCCTGCAGCCAGATAATGTAAACTTAGCTTCCTAGGGTATGTGCGCCCATTAACCAGAAAGGTGAAAATGGCAAGTGGCTCCTAGGAAGAGATACCGATGACTGTGGTCCATGATGAGAATTATATAACCAAGAGCAATAAAACAGCTTCCTTCTGAGTGAATCTGAAGTGTACTTCCAAGCTTGTTTGGGATTGAAAATCTGGCAAGCTGGAGGCAGGTTATTGAGGTTCAAACCCTCTAAATGACTTAGAGACCTTTGCAATGTTGCTAAATAAGTGAAGTGATTTAGAAAGTGAACCTTGGCACCTGCAGCAAAGTTGGGAAGAGAAGAGATACTTCAGAATTCAATTTACTCTGCATTAACTTGAGATCTGATACTCATTATCTGCTTTAACTGCTTGTTTTATCTAAACTGCTAAAGAGTCACAGGAGTGGGAAAGAAAATTAAGCCGATTTCAAATTTGTTGCTCTAAGCAAAATGACTTCCTTGTCTAATCTTATGAGAGGTTGGATGAGTTTCCCTGTTTTAATAATCACTTGTCCCAAATTTCCCTTCCATTTAAAAAATTAACATAAAGAATCTGCAGAATTTATCTTATTATAATCAGAAAAGTTTTCTTCGATACCACCTAAAACCTAAATGATAAAACCTGATAGTAGGCTTTTGCTAGAGGCATTTTCTAACAGAGTAGAACTTTTAATTACATGCTTTGGAATAACAAAAGGTTATGCATTGGTAGTACACATACCAGTTTGGCCAGTGATTGTGTAATATCTCACAACCTTATCAGCATTTGAAAAGGAGACTTTAGTGGAAAACACTAAATGCTGGAGGAAGTGGTGTTGATGATTTACTCAGGTGGTGGTTGTATGCAGTGTAGTTGTAGCTGTCCCGGGGGGTGAGGTAATATCTTTTATTGGACCAACTTCTGTTGGTGAGAGAGAGACAAGCTTTTGAGCTGCATGGAGCTCTTCTTCTGGTCTGGGAAAGGTAATCCCAGCATTACAACTAAATGTAAGGTGGAACAGAGTGTTTAGCATAAGTAGTTAGCACATATTCTAAAGGACTATTCAAGGTAGAGTGGCCCATTAACTTCTCATAGAATATGTACTAACTGTTTATGCTAAACAATCTGTTCCACCTTGCATTTAGCTGTGATGCTTGGAGTACCTTTCCCAGACCAGAAGAAAAGCTCTTTGTAGCTCAAAAGCCACCATGACCGGAACTGAAACATTGCCCCCTCCATCTCCAGCGAGTACCCCAGCTGCAGGTACCCCCTCCAGCACCCCCTCTAACCCCTCCAGCAGTGTCCTCTTTTTGGGAACCTGAAATATGGCAAGCCTAGTCTTTTCCATTTTAGATTGTAATCTGTTCAGCACAATGACTGAATCCTCCTGTGCAGTTTTACAGCACCTACACTAATGAAGCCTTAATCTTGATTGGGGCCTTTGGGCTAAATGAACAATTGCTAATATTAAGAATAAAGATGTTAGAGAGACAAGATGGGTGAGTAAAATATCTTTGATTGGACCAACTTCTGTTGGTGAGAGAGACAAGCTGCACTGCACTACACTGCATATACGAATAAAGATGGCATTTTATAAGAAACCTGTGGCCTGGGTAGTGCTAGCCAATCCCAATAACAAAAGGACACTTAGCTGGTTACCTTTTCTCTTTTAAATGAATATCCTGTATCTCCTCCCTTCCTGTCCTAACAGTTGTGTAGCATTGCTGTGCTCAGTTTAACACTGCTGTGTTCCACCCCAGAGAATTTCAGGGATGTGTGGAGTAATATCTATAAACAGATTTGGGTCCCAGTTCTCATTTACACTAAAGCCTTGTCCACACTATAAAGTTTTGTCAGCAAAAGTTATGCCACCTTAATTAAAGCGCTTTAATTAAAACCACAGTTGAATGGCCACACTAGCTCCTTGTGTTGCCAGAATACATCCACACTAACAGCTCTTGCATCGACACAGAGAGCAGTGCACTGTGGGTAGCTATCCCACTATGCAACTGACCGCAGGGTGCTTTGCGAAGGGTTTGCAATGCCTCATGTGGCAGATACAGCATCACATGATGCAGGTTTCTCAATCCCATCCTTCCATGGGCATCCTAGTAGATTATCAGACGCTTTTCAACTGAAGTGTGGGGGGGAGGGAGAGGAGAGTGGTATGTCTGAGGCAGGGGAGACAGCAGGTTGACTGACCTATCCTGAGGCAGGGGGAGGGGGACCCCGGCTCTGCTCGGCACAGCAGTCTCTCTGGAAGCTGCTCACTCTGCCTGCCTACGGTTCTGTGATTCCCTCCGAGTTCTCCCACAGCCTCCTCAGCTGCCTGGAGCAGCATCCTGAGCTGCTTTGTGAGCTCTCTGTGCTGAGGAATGTCAAAGCAGCACAGCAGTCGTCCCTTCCCCTGCCCCCACTCCGCTCCCTGCAGCAGCAGTCTGCCTCTCGCTGTGTTCCTAGTGCAGGGAAGAACAGGAGAATTCCACGTTAATGATTTTCTCTTTGTTCCCCAAATGGAGCAGCAAGCTCAGCTGTCAGATAGGTCCTGGAGCTTTGAAAGAGGTGTGGCACATGCCTGCAGGGCAGCAGAGATCAAAACAGTGAGCAGAGCGGTCACTGACAGGCATTGTGGGATACTGGTGGAAGCCAGTTCTGTCGACAAAACAAACAGCAGTGTCTACACTGACGCTTTGTCGCTTTAACTTTGCCGCAAAAAGCTTTATGCCTCTCGTTGAGGTGGTTTTATTTTGTCGGCAAAACAGCAGAATTTTGCCACCAAAAGTAGCCTTGTAGTATGTACACCAACCCTGTTTTGTTGGCAAAAGGCAGCTTTTGCCGACAAAACTTTGTAGTGCACACAAGGCCTAAGGCTGCTTTACAAAGCTTCAGCAGTACAAAGGGAAATTAAAGTGAGAGTGAAACTAAGCTGTGCCTGCCCACTATATGTCTCCTTTATACTGCCAGAGAGGTGTAAAGTGGTCTTAGGCCATGGCTACACTTGCAAATTTGCAGTGCTGCAGCAGGGTGTGAAAGCGCCAGTGTGGTCAAAGCCCCAGCGCTGGGAGCGCTGCTCCCAGCACTGTACGTTATTCCCCACAGGGAGGTGGAGTATGGACAGCGCTGGGAGAGCTCTCTCCCAGCGCTGGCGCTTTGACTACACTTAGCAGCGCTGCAGCGCTTTGAAGTGCAAGTGTAGCCATAGCCTTAGTGTAAGTGAGAGTGAGAAGGAGGGCCTGGGTGTCTTTTTAAGGATGGAAAGTGCTATATAATCTATAGCTGTAGGCAAGGCATGTTTTAATGTCACAGCATGGAAACCTCAAACACTGAAAAATCACGAGACAGGCCTGAAAAAATCATGAGATTTTTAATAAGTGATATATATGTTGTTCTTTTTATTTGCCTTCCGGTCTCTGAGTCTTCAGGGTGCACTCAGGCCACATTTCCAAGCTGTTATCCACAACTTTGAGGTCTACAAACCTAAATGAAAGTTGAAGGTCTCATGTAATCACTTGTGTCCAAGAACTGAGGCTTTAAGTAAATCCCTAGCTATTGTGAGACTTGTGATAACACTGCAGTAGTTGGCAACATATTCTCACAGGTACATGACACGAAGTTGACAAAGGAACTTAGGTGCCTACCCCAGAAGATGGTTCACCTGAGAATCGCAATTGAGGGGAGCAGCCTCCCTCTCACCCATCAGTTAAATTCCTGACTACCTTTGTGAATCTAGGTGATAAGCCCCACCCTTTTCCTCTGCATTCATTCCTGCTTATCTTAGGCAGCTCCTCACTTTGCTTGTTGGCTGCTGTGAATCCCTTTTTTGGGACACACGCACACACATGCAACTCCCGTTGAGGATGATGGGAGCAGTAAGGGCATATCAGAGAGCAGAATATGGCCTTCAATGAGTAATGTTGATCATACTCTGAGCCTTGGCTTTGGATTGGGGTTGAAAATGAGGTGGAGCATAAAGTTATATCCTTGTCCTTTGTGTCCAACAGGCAGTCATCTTCTGAGGTAGGTATTTCTCTGCCTCATCCTGCTCTTGCTGAAATCTGTGATAAAACTCCACTCTAGTGATCCAAAATCAGGCCCCAGGTTAGCTGCCCTCTGATCTCCAGGTGTTGGAGCTCTCTACCTTCACACATTATCAATAAAGTATCATCTATATCATAGTACCTCACGTTTTCAGTTTACAGTGAATTCCCTAAAGGTCTCTTTACTCTTCAACTTAACTGAACTAATCCCTATTTTTAATAAGCTCCTGTGTGATACTGTCTCCAGTGAAACTTGCCTTACTAACTCTTTCCTTCCCTTATGTCTTTCCTAATCTGATGTTTCTTTCCTTAATCATTTCTCCCCTCTTGCCTTCCTTACACTACTGCTCTGCTCTGTCACTCAGCTTGGTCTCCTTGTGCCAGGGTAGAACCTGGTGCTCCTTTTCTTCTCCCAATCCTGAGCTTGTGGCTGGCTGCTCCAGACCCCTTTGAGCCTGGCATCTCTCTGGGAACAGCCAGAGTACAGGACCACTCCAGCTCTGCCTCCTCCCATCTCTGCAGAATGGCCTCTGTCTTGAGGCCTTGTATGGGAGGAGTGGATTGAGAAGGACCTCCTGTGCTGAGAGCTGCAAAGCAAATGTACAGCCTGCCCCTTATTGCTCCCTGCTTCCCTGCCCCCTCAGAATCTGAGAATTCTTATTAGGGAATTCCATCCAGAGGTGAAAGTACGCCGGTCCGGTACGGCATACCGGCAAGAGCCAGTACGCCGTGCCGGACCGCACCGGCTTTGGCGGTGGGGATTTAAAGGGTTCAGGGCTCCCTGCAGTGGCGGGAGCTCTGGGCCCTTTAAATCTCCACCTGAGCCCGGCTGCTGGAGCTGCGGGGGGCGGGGATTTAAGGGCTCGGGGCTCCCTGCAGCTGCGGGAGCTCCGGGCCCTTTAAATCCCCGCCTGAGCCTGGCTGCTGGAGCTGCAGCAGGGATTTAAAGGTCCCGGAGCTCCGCAGCGGCCAGAGCTCTGGGCCCTTTAATTTGCCCCTGAGCCCCAGGGGCTCCCAGCCACCTCTGCAGCTGGGTGCCCTGGGGTGATTTAAAGGCCCTGGGGCTCCCAGCCACAGCTGGTGCCCCAGGGCCTTTAAATCTTGAGAGGCCCCGCCTCTTCCAGATGAGGCCACGCCCCCCCTCAGGACTCCAGCAGTACCAGTAAATCCTGTAAGTTACTTTCACCATTGATCCCATCTCAGCTTCCTTTTGCACACATAAAGGACCTGAAGCAACTATTCCAGCAGAGCTGCTGACCTTTCTGGAGCATTGCACTCCACATAGGACTTCACTGGAATATCCCTTGGAAAATTCATCCCATATAGAATATGGCTGCCCACTCTGTTTGCATACATTTATGCATGACTTGAGTTTAGCAGGGTAAGACATGGGAGCTAATGCTGTATGGATCCTCCAGCCATTGAGACCTGCTCCTCAAGTCTGAAGTATCATTTGCAGAGTGGTTTCACTCGTGCTTTTGCAGTCTGTGGTGATGGAAGGATTATTCCTTCCTTTTGCCTATGCAGAGATCTCCAGGGTCCAGTCTGAGTTGGGATCAGTATTTGTCCCTGCATCTGCTATGTTGCCCATGGTACCTGAATTTGCCTCGGGTTGGTACCAGCAGTAAAGCAACTTCCCTTCATTTTCCTTGGATTCTCTGGCCCTCCCCCTGGAAGACACTGAAATAAAAAGTGTAGCATCTGAATGACCATAAACTCATAAACTGGAAAAGAACAGGTGAAAGAAAAATTTTCCATTTGAGTCCTGAACAAGTTCTACCAATTATTTTCCAGTAATCAGCTTTACTGATGAAGAAAAAAAAAAGGGCAGGGGAGACGGAAGATTAATAGTTCTTAAAAGCAAACCCTCCATCAGCAATCTCTAAAAATCCTGCTCTAAAGAAATCATATTAAAAGATGAATGATGCACTATTAGTAGAAATTGCTCTTTCAGGTTTCCCTAGCTAGCAGAAAACATACTTTTGTATAATAAAGAAGTTGCCTACCAATACATTCTTGTGAGCTTTTTCAGTCACCTAATAAATTACTCCAGTGCTGGTCTCCTGCCACCTGTATGATGATAGCTATTCTTCATTATTGACAAATGAAAATATAAAATGGTGCAATATATTAAACATTTATAACCACATAGGGCCCTCATTCCCAGTTACAAAGTGAGTCCCATAAGATCTTGTGAAGTACAAAGGGATTGGATAGTTTAAGGGCCATCAGAGCTTCTTTTAGGGAGGAGGTGAGAGGGTTGGGGAACAATCTAATGTTGTGATGCTGTTTTTGGTATTCTAGTTCTATGCTTTATTTTTGGAGCCTTTTTCCTCTCAGTTTGAGAGGGGAGCCCATATTTTCTTTGAAAAATATCACAAGTATCGGTATTACAGATGAAATAAGACTGTTAGGTCATCTTATAATTTTCCCTGTCAATGCAAGATCATCTTCATTATCTATTTGTCCAATCTGACTTTACAGGGCTCCATCAATGGGGATTCTCTTGGGAGACAGTTCCACAGTCTACAGAAACTTACTGTCCAGAATTGTTTATCTACTATCCAGTTTATATTTTCCAATGCTCATTTACAATGCATCTCATTACACTTAGTTATATCCCCTCGGACCACCTTAAATTATTCTTCTCGATCCTTGATGTTTACAGCCTTCAAATATTTGTAGACAGTTATCCTGTTCTCTCACCCTCTGTCATTGCTCAGCCAATTTATACATATTTATTTCTTTTAATGTTTCTCCATAAGTCAATCCCTTCAGTCTGTTAATAATTTATATTGCTTTCCCCTGAATTTTCTCAAATACGTCAACAGTTTTCTGCTATTGAGCGTCTCCACATACTGTCTTTCAGCCACACGCCATTGCCTGAAGGGAGGTGGAGAGAAGGATTATCACTATACTTTTGTTTATTTCCTAATTTATTTGATTTACTTGTATTCTTAAGTAGTGCCTATATTCAGCAGCTACTTTTTCTTCTCTACATATGCTGTAATACAATATACAAATATAAAAATGATTTTACAACTTAAGCTAAACTTTACTTAGTCTCAAGCACTCACACACGTCTGCAACAGGTTAGTATAACGCCCCCAACCCTTGATAATTACCGAAGCTGAGTGTGGCTCTCGAGTGGCACAGCGGCAGCCCTCTGCCGGTGAGGAACACAAGATGCATCCAGCAGGAGAAACCAGTCCCGAAGAGTCCCCCCATCTCAAGCTTTTTCCCTCTATTTATACATTAGTAATAGAATGACATGTCCCTTAAAGAAACCTTGTTAAGTAATCAGTTTCAATGATCAAGCAAGAGGTTCCTTCTGATTATTGATTAACCAGGTGTGGGTTTTTCCAGAGTTTTCAGCCTTATGACCCCAATAAACATTCCTGGGGTATAGCCTACTCTTCTAAAATGCATGTATCAGCAATTTCATCACAAACCTTATCAGGAAGGACACGAGGTCAAACTGCCCTTTCTGTGGCACCCAAATCCCCTTCCCTCCTTCCTTGGTCAAGCTGAGATTGCTGAATGGCCAATTTACAGCTTGCTGACTAGGCCGCCTTGAACAATAAGCCATAGTGGTTTCAAACACTTTACTGGTTTGCCAAAGTCTCCCCATACATATCAAACACAAAATCTTTTGGATCTTTCCTGGAGTTTATCACAAAGCTCAGGAATTTTTCATATGATGTTGCAATTTATGACATGAATTTACTAATGTCCAATACCAGTATGATCTGAAAACTTGCATAATATCCTCTCAGATGTGAGCTCTGATAATCAATCGAGGAGAGGCTTTTATCTGAGTATTCTCTATTAGATCTGAACCTGGGAAGATGACTTCCAGGCATAGTCAGCTGAGACGTACCAATGAACCTCAACTGCTGTGATGGAACATAGGAAGGGAAGATGTCTGTAAAATAACTAGATCTCAGACCATAAGGGGCTTTAAAGATTATGTTTACGTTTGCAATAGAGCTGGGCAGGAAATAGTTTTTTCCATGCTGTGAGTTATCAAAAACTTTTCCTGTCTCAGAACAGGATGCAGTGGCGGAGGTCTAGGTTGGATATTAGGAAAAACTATTTCACAAGGAGAGTGGTGAAGCACTAGAATGGGTTACTTTGGGAGATGGTGGAACCTCCATCCTCAGAGGTTTTTAAGGCCTGGCTGGGATGATTATTTTGGGTTGGTCCTGCTTTGAGCAGAGGGTTGGACTCGATAACCTCCTGAGGTCTCTTCCAACCCTAATCTTCTATGATTCTATGAGTCAAAATCTCATTTTTTTTCCACAAATTGATAATCTGGAAAAAAAATCAGACCAATCAAAATATTTTGTTTTGATCATTTTAAAATGTTTAGGTTTTGACCTCTTCAAATAAATTAATCTTTAAAAAAAGAAGAAATTAACTAAAATTTCAAAATGAGTCATTTTTAATAAAAAGACACTTTGTTTAGAAAATGCCAAAATCTCCCATTTTAAAACTTTTTTCAAAAAATGTTCAGATCAGGAGATTCATCAAAATTGACCCTTTCTCATGAACCATGTTTATTTTAATGAATCAACATTTTCTGATGAAAAAATATTTTGTCAGGAAATTCTCAGTTCTAGTCTGCGCCACTAAATAATACATAAATAATAATAGGAAATTCTTGATCACTCTGATCATATCTCCTCTTTCAATTTAAAAAAAATGGTTATTTTAATATTTCCTCATCAGGTGGGTCCCATATTTGTAATAATTTATCATCCTTCAGTTGGTTTGTTTTTTTCATATTCCTGTTACTACATGTCCTCTTTGAGATACTACAGAGCTATAATATTTTCCTCTGATAATATATCCATTATTTCTATTTCTGAAGCCCTGAAATGTCTTTGCTTGTTTATTTTTGCTGTGTAGGTTTGAACATTTTATTTCCCAGTTTTCAGTTACCCTCCTCCTGTTCAATGTTTTGCAGCATATAAATATCCATGGAGGTTATATTTCCTTTACTTGTTCTCTGTTGTCTCATTATGTTTTCTGTACAGTAAACTGCATTAAGCTAATATTATACCTGTGTCTATTACAAATCTATTCCAAATAAGCTTCCAGAATTTTATTGTCCTTTGTGTTTGCTGCCACCACTCCTAATGTTATGAAATCAAATTTTAGTATATTACTGCCACATCATTCTCCTAAGGCACTGAAATATGTATACAGCGTGTATAGTACACAGAGATGATGAATGTGCCTAATATTGATTACTGTGATACTCCACTAGTCAATCCTCTCCATACTCCAATTCCCTCTTTACAGTCACAATTAACCTCACTCTCTTCACTATGCAAGCTAGTTCATTTCTCCATTTAGTCTACTCCTCTAGCATATTTACTGACAGGAGAGATTTTTTGCTCCATGCAGTAAAAGCAATACATCACACTTATATATAGGCGTGGCAGAATACAATTTTTTTTGTAATATCAATGGATAATATTAATATTTATTTTTAGGCATTTTTATTTTTATAGATTTAAATTTTCAGTTACATGAAATTATAGAGTTTAAGCATTTTTTTCTGATTTTTATCTATTTATATTTTCCCAATTGTGAGAAATTATGGGAGAGTCAGACAATAACTGTTTACAGTTAAGAGTCAAAAGTTAAAACTTTGTAACTATTAAAACACAAATTGTCAACATCACATTTCAAAATACACAAAGGAAATATCCTTACATCAAATTCTAATACGTTCTCAAGCAGCATTTTCTTACTTGGCCTGTCTGTAAATTTTGCTATCAACTGAAATATTTTTTCATCGGTTGTGTATGGTGAAATTAATGTTTACTGACTTTTATCAGTAAAAATCTAATCTTTCCAAGCCTTCTTATATAGCACTTTTCCTTTTCAAGGCACTTGACAAACATTAACTGATTAATCACAACACCAATGTTAGGTAAAAGATAAAATGTTAATATCTGAATTTTAAAGGTGGCAAAATGGGCAGAGAGATTTAGGTGACTTGCACAAGGCCACATTGGAAGTTTGTGGCAGGGCCAGAATTAACACTCAGTACAGTCATTCTAGGCTCACATCTTTGGAATGCACCTTTCCACTGCCAGTCAAACACAAAAGCCTGATTACTGATTTCTCTTGTCCCTGCTCAAACAGGCTAGATGGAACATAAACATTGCCACAGTTGATCAGACCCAAAGCCCATCTAATCCAGTATCTTGTCTCTCACAGTGGCCAGCACCAGGAACTTCAGAGGAAAGAGGAAGAACCGCACAATATATGCAGATGTGATATAATCTGACCCTCCAGGAAGATCTAATCCTAATAGAGATTGGCTTAAACCCTGAAGCATGAAGATGCATTTTAGCATTAGTTTTGTACAACTCTTGCTATTCTTGTTATCCAATCACTCTTTGAACCTTACTGAGGCCTAGTATAGCTCTATTAGTAAGGAGTGTGGGGCAAAAATAAAAACAATCACACCCCTAATTAATATAACTATGCGGGGGGCAGGGACGGTGGAACCAGTGTAGTTGCAGTTATACTGATTGTTAGCCAGTCCATATACAATAGACGTAGCGTACACATTATACACAGCATATGGACAGTTATAGTAACCAAAGTACACTGTCTTTCCCACAAGGCTGTTTACTCATGTCAGATATAGTCCTCAATACCTTGTAATAGTACAACTCAGCATTTGGCATAGGCAGATAGGAACCCTGTCAAAGTCAAAATACATTAATGTTCTGCCCTGATACAAGCTTGGAAGATACCTTTTCAGCTTATAGCTCTTGTAATATGGTGTCCAAAACAAGAGATAAGGTACAGAACAACAAGGTAAGGAGCTGGTATAAACTGTGAGCTGGATCTTAGGTGACGTACAGACAGAGTGTTTTAAGCTCATAAAAAGCTGTGATATACATATAGTTTGTTCGGGGGGCATACTTCAAAGCAAAGCTACTGTGTAAGATGAACATCGTGAGAGCTTCCCAGAAGGGTGGTCTGCATGATTGCTTATTGTGTACTGCTTTGTTCCAGTTAATAAAACTTGGCTACGCTCATTTGTTCTCATGAACATTTTTAATATTGAGCCACAAGTATTAGTAAGGCAATTGACTATGCTTTTAGCAACAAGAAAAAAAAAAAGGCCCTTTACCAGTAGTACTTATTTTATTCAGGGAACTGGTATAACTGATACCAGAAAAAGGCACCCTTTATCCAGTGTAAGCTAGGGGAGATTGCAGTGTAGCTCGACTGGCAAACCTCTTCTGGTGTAGACAAGGCCTTAATTATTGGCCTGAACTACATCTTGAGGCAATGAGCTCCATAGTCTAAATACATGTAGTGTGAAAAAAGGTGTTTCCTTTATTGGGTTTTAATTTGCCATCTTTCAGTTTCATTCAATGTCCCCTTTTTCTGTGTGTTACAAGACAGGGTGAACAGAAGTTGCTACTCTACAGCACTCAATATTTTATATACCTTTACCATGTTGCCTGGTATTTGTCTCTTTTCTAAGGTAAACCATCCCAAAATTACAATCTCTCTTCAATCTTTTCAACCTCTCCTTTAGGCTCAGCCCTGAATAAGGAGCACCCTTTAACCTTGTAGAATTTTCCCCAAATCTGCCCACCTTTGTGACAGGAAGGGGCTTGCTGCTCCATGAAGCAGGAAGTGGGTCCAACCTGGAGTCTCTGGTCTCTGTCTAGATGATGCTCTGTGCCTCTTTGCCAGCTTTGAGGCTCCCTGATTACTGCAACAGCTCTCTGACTATGCATCACTATAGGAACCTCACTGGTGGGACTCCTCTAATCATTGCAGGTTCTGAAAGTGCCTCATTCTCCACCACTGAGAACATCTAGGGCTAGATTATGACTTGAACAATTTGCTCACATGGGAGTACATCCCTGTACATGCTGTCCTGGCTACCTGGGCCTTGGGTTCTACATACCTGTATTCTATTCGTATGGAACAGCTGGGTGGGGAAGGGACTGAATTTTAGCTCCACCTCCCTCGATGCACTGGCCAGAACAACTGAACCACCAGACGGCAGTGTCATAACTTGTTGCTGATACAGGGCAGTGGCGAACTACTGACTGCCAAGAGCAAGAAGAAGCAAGGATGGAATTGTAACTCAAGGGGCTATCTGTGGCACAGTGCCTCCTGGGGAGCTGCTCTTGGGGCAGTATGCATCTTACGCTCTACCTCTTGCTGAAGGCTGTGCCAAAAGGCACAATCTAGCCCTTATCAAGTGATACAAAAAAGCAATTTGAATGGCTTTAAACTGTGAGTGAAAATGTTTTAAGAAGTGGTTTCATGTGTTCTTTCTGCTCACATAACTGAAAGTTGGCTTTAGTTATTTATTTTCTGAAAACTGAATGTTTTCAGGCAATTAACCATTGGAAAAAGGAAATTATAAGCAATTGCCTTATTTTTGTTTGAACATGATTTACTGAAAAGAGTGCATAATGTACAGTATATTAACACAAATATTCCATGAATACTTACCAGGTATACCTAATATACTGAGCATGCATGGCAGCCAATGATTCAGTATTTTTTAGAGACCCTATGTACTCTGCAGTATAATAGGCTGAAGCAGCTTTTCAGGAACCATGGCTGCGGCCTGTTGGGTCAACAATCAGAATTTCATGAACTGCAAAAATCCAAATGTGCATAATAGACAGTGAATTTGCAAACAAATCCTTATGATCTATTGAGTAAATGAAAAACATATTGAAAAGACTAAACATGATTTACATGATACTACTGGCAATGAAGTAAAATGCATATTGAGATGATAGACCATAATGTCTTCAAAAGACCCTCTATGGTTTATGGGGTAAAAATGCAGTTAAAAGACTGAGAAGAATATTTGTTAATTCCTCCTTTTCTCCTTTAATGCAAAATGAACAACAAAGAATAATTTACATGTTGACACATAAAAGTGAAAGAAAGGGGATGGGAATTGCAACTGCTGGGTTCCATTGTTGGTTTGACCTCTAATGGATATCACTTTGTGAACTCAGGCAAGTCACTTGTACTCTGAGCTAAATCCTCTGCTTCATCAAAGCAGAGATCATTATGGCTAAGACAGGCAGGCAAAAGTGCCCACATTAGGTCAACTTTCCACCCTATCTCTGGATTCTGGAAGTGGCTGGAAACTGAAATAAGCCTCTATGCTAGTTACAGCAGCTAAAAGGATGCTCTAATTTCTTCCAGCTTTCTATGGGCTCTGAAGGGCCATTATGCCAGTGAAGTTTGTTAAAATGCAGTGTGCTGACGTCCACTTCTGGCATATCCTCTAATATGAGTGGGTTGGGCAGGTGTGCAGCCAGCTACATCAACTTTACACCAACGAAGAATCCCCCATGGCTGGGGAGTGCTCGGCTGTCCATTTAGGGGTACTTTAAAATAACTTTGGAAAGCTCCTGCATCAATGTATTTTTAGCACAGGTCAGGATTTGGTCCTCTGGGTCTCAGTGTCCTTACCTCTACCAAGAGCAATTTATACATCTTTATAAAAAGCAGATACTACTACTGTTAAGGTGAAGGTCAAATTTACTGACTTGAGCCATTAAATAGTAGCCACGGTGGAAATTTGCCTTGAGGGGCAATAAATGTGGATGTCCTCAAAACACAAAGTTGAGATATAGCCATCTTGCTTTGTGGCCAGGAATTTCAAAAGGGTGTCTGTTTTCTTTTTGAGCTGGTATTCTCGATGGGAGTCAAACTGAGTGGTTAGGGTTAAAACACAACCAAATTAAACAAACCCTATTATTCCCTTTTGATGAGCTTCTTGGCAAGCAGTTAGTTTCATGAGTTATCAGATTGTCTCTTCAGAGATGAACAATAGCTTTCACTGAACTCAGCTGCAAGCATTCACGATGCACTCAGTTTCATTCAGAACCTCAAAAGTGGATATTATGCCAAATCTCAGTATTATTAGGCCTGACTGTCCAGTATCCTGCATGTGTAGTCATTTATACCAGTGCTTAGTAAAAGCAAAACCCAACACCAGGCACACCGGAAGATCCCTAGTAATAGGGGCTCCACCAGCTCCTGAACCATGGCCTTGTCCCCCGCCCCTTTCCCTGAGCCCCTGCCCCTCACTTGCTACTCTCTGTCCACTTCCCCCCAGTCACTCGCCCTTAAGGCAGGTAAAATTAGGAGGACATAAAAGTGACGAGGCCATGATCTCCTATCCCCTGCCCCCTTTCCAGCACCACTGCACAACACCCAACCAAATCAGTATTTGCTAATACTGCTATAAGAGATTCACCTATGCAAGGCAACAGAGAATTAGGACCATTTCTTTAAAAAAAACATATAACATAGCTAGATCTTATTTCACTCTACACTTCATTTTCCAAGTTGTATTGCTCTTTTCAGAAGCAACAGTGTATGGATGGCAGAAATATTCAGTTTGAAAAGATGAAGATGTTATCTTTGGACTGAATTTCCACATCTGTTTGTAGAAAGGTGTTATTTATTTTAAAGATTTTTTTCCTCAGGCAAAGTTAGAGGCAGTTATACTTGCCAAATGTAACTCTGAGTTTGGACTCTAAAACATTTACTAAGCTCTTCAGTATAACCCTGGAGCTAATGACAACTGAATTGTAAAAGGCCTAGCAGTAAGATGGGGGGCAGAAGACACTCATTTTTAATATGTAAGAAATGACTCCACTTATTTGGTTATTTTCCTGCTATAAACATATTTAGTAGAGCTAAATTTTGACCAATATTTTTTACTATGACAAATGTAAATTTGTTCAAATCAAAATGTCTTGCTAAGATAGTATGATTTCAATGCTGTTTCCAATTTGTCAAAGAAAATACTTGGAATCAAAACGTTGGTTGATTTTTAATTGAAATTTTAATTTTCTTTTGGAAAACTAAATTTGTAGTTCTTTAAAAAAAGTTAATTAGATAGCCAAAAAGCCACAATTCTACAATCAAGAAAGAGGACAACTTAGGCTAAAAGTCCATTCTGGTTTAGTGATGAAGTGAAGGAAGGAAGTATATAAAAAGCAGTATATAACAAATTGTAAAATGAGGCACTAGATAGCAATTAATGTAAATTAGAAGTTATGAAGTGCAGAAAAATTGATAATGGAGTATAAAGATAGAGATAAGGACACTAAGGAGTTTTTTAAGTATATTAGAAACAAAAGGAATTCTATGAATGGACTAGATGGAGATGGTAAATTATTGCTAAAGATGCAGAAAATAAGTGTTCATGAAATATTTCTGTTGTGTATTTGGAAACAAGCAGGATGATGTACTAGTATTATATGAGGAAGTTTGGTTGATAAAGGTAACTGCATAAATATATTATACTTAGATTTGTAAGGTGTTTGACCTAGTACTGCAAAACATTTTGATTAGAACATTACTTCTATACAATATCAATAGAGCACATGTTAACTGGATTAAGAACTGTACAACTGATAGATCTACAGAATGGAGGACTGTATCCTGAAAAGCAGTGACTTTGAAAAGGATTTAGGGGCCACAGTGAACAAGCAACTGAACATGAGCTACCACATGATGCTGTGGCCAAAAGGATTAATTACATCCCTGTTGATACATCAAAGGGTGGCATAAGGTGATTTTACCTCTGTATACAGCACTGATGAGACCAAGAGTGGAATACTGCATCCTGTTCTGGTCTCAAGCCTGATTTGGAGAAACTGCCTTTGGGTAATTCATTCTTCATGTCCCTAACCTCTCCAATACATGAATAAGTGTACCAATTGCTTGTTTGGTAGATACCCCAAGAGCAGGAAGTGAATACACCGAACCAAACTGAAACTCTCTCCTTACAGCATATGACACCATTATACAGGAGCAGCATTTATCACCACTAATCTTCACTGGATTTGAGTCCTCCAGCTCAGCACTTTCATGTCATATAATCAAAGAAAGTAAAGTTAAAATACCTGATAGGTCATTTAATTCACTCCCCTGCCAATTTAAAGAACTGTTTAGGGCCAGATTAACTCTCCTGTGGGCCCGGAGCTATTAGATTTTATGGGGTCCCTGTATACAAGTCTTTTTCCTGGGAGGGAGTTTGGTGCAGGAGGGGGCTGGGGCAGAGTGTGGGGTGCAGGAGGGGGTGTGGGTCTGGGAGGGAGTTTGGGTACAGAAGGGGGATTCTGATCTGGGGCAGGGGGTTGGGGTGCAGGAGGGGGTGCGAGGTGTAGGCTCCGGCCAGGAGGCACTTACCACAGGTGGCTCCCGGCTGGCAGCACAGCAGGGCTCAGGCAGGCTGCCCGCCTACCTGCCATAGCCCCACACTGCTCCCGGAAGTGGCTGGCTCCTAGCATGTCTCTGCGGCCTCTGGGGGGAAGGGGACAGCGTGTCTCTGTACACTGCCTGCGCCTGCAAGAGCCGCCCCTGTAGCTCCCATTGGCCAGTTTCCGGCCAATGGGAGCTGTGAGGACAGTGCTGGGTGCGGGGGTAGCGCGTAAAGCCACCTCCTCCATGCCAGGGGTCGCAGAGATGTACTAGCAGCCGGCCGCTTCCGGGAGTGGCATGGGGGCATGGCATGCAGGCAGCCTGCCTGAGAGCCCTGCTGTGCCGCGGGACTTTTAGCAGCCCAGAGTTGGAGATCGCTGCCTATAATTTATTTTTTCAGGGCCCCCTTGAACCAGGGCCCAGGGCTGCAGCCCCTAAAGCCTCTGCCCTCATCCAGCCCTGACTGTAATGATGGGGCTTCCATTAATTCTCATGAAAGATTATTACACAGTTCATAAAGTAAAACCGTTAGGAATTTCCCACTAATTTTGGGCCTAAGATTCTGTTTCAGTTGCACCAATGTAGACCGGGGATAGTGCTGATGACCTCATCAAAATCACTCCGAATGGAACTGAGTGCAGTATCTGTCCCATTCACCCTACATGATTTGTATTTCATTAATCCACATGACATTCTCCAGTTCTGCTGCTCCACCTAATACACTGTATATCAAGTTAGAGGGTGGGGACACTTGTGGGCTGCATTCAGGCAGCTTCCTTAAACTAGGGCAATATTGCCAACTCTCACAATTTTCTCATGAGTCTCATGACATTTGGTGTTCTTCTTAAAGGCCCAGTTTCAGAAGGCAAGTAATTAGCTGCGAATCTCAGTTTTCTTTTCTTTTTCTTTTTTAAAGTCTCTAGCCCTTGTGGCTGAGGAGAAAAGCTTCCTGGGTGTCAAAGTTCAAAACCCAAAAGGCAAGGAATATCCCCAAGATATATTGTTATTAATAGTATTAAAACGAATGATTTTTAAATTAATCTCATTATTTTGGGGGGAGGGGTCTGACTCATGTTTCTGAAATCCTCAGGGCTGGCAAGACTGTCAGGAATTTAATTCATAGAATATTAATTTCCTTTGACTCAGCATCTTTATGCTGAAGGCATGATGAGTGGTATTGACTAAATGGAAGGCAGTGTCCTTTGTGGGTCTGGCTGTGGACTAGCTTCTTCTGTTCTACAGGGTTATAAAACAGAAATCCTTGCAGGAGCTGTCTGCTGACTTAAGCACAGAATACACTAATTGCCTGTTTTGGATAGGAGGGGAATTCTAGAGACACACTGCCATATAAAACTCTCATTAGTCCAAAACGACCAAGAAGTTTAGATTTTTTGTTGCTGTATTTATCTTCTCCTTCAGTCTTTCTAAATAGAGATGTGCACATTTTTTTGTCTGAAACGTCTTTATTTTTTGGCAAAAATTTCAGATTTGACAACACAAAAACATTTCATGAATTTGTGTAAATTTCACCAAAATTCTTGTTTAAAAAACAAAAACACTGAAAATCCAAACATTGCATTTTGATATTTTTACATGAAGTGTTTTGGGGTCTTTTTGGTTAGAAATTACTTTGTGTTTCAAAATTCATTTTAATTTTATTAATTGAAAAACCTTTTAAAGTGACCAAAGATGGTCCAAAATGTTTCAGTTTTGTTGAAATGAAGTGTTTTGTTTGACCCAAAACTTTTTGACTTTTCAATTTGCATATTTTTTTGAAATTTCATTTTTTCCTCACCACAAATTTTTTTTTTTTACTTTTTGAAATTGTCAACAAACAAACAAATCTATTATTCACCCAAGTCTACTTCTAACACTGTGTGGCTCTTTGTCCCCAACTATTGACTACACCATGTATAGATGCTTATGAATCTACCACTGCCTTTGAACTCATGTACTTGATATCTTACCTGAAGCAATAGCAGCTCATTTTGTTAGATCCAGGAGTCCTAGGTTCAATCCCTGCAGATGGCCCCAACATGAATGTCATTATAAGTGGGGGCCAACATAAAGATTTGAACTGCCATGAACCTCTGAAGCTTAGGATGAGCTTGCCCAATATGGGGGAGCATATAAACAATGCTACCACAATATGGTCCATAGTGCCCCTCTGTATAATGTCACTACTGGACTATAAAACAAAGAGTAAAACTGTGTTATTAAAGTGTTACAGCTGCATCCATCTTAGCACTGTTTTCTCTTATATTTAATGAACTGCTCCAAGTTTCCTGATGTTTATGAAGGGACACACTGAGGGTACTGTGAAAATAGTCACAAGAATTTAGCAAACAGGTTCCATCTTTTGAATACACCATAAAACAAGCTCTGATCAGATTACTTTTGATAATCAGAGGCATCCTGGTAATTTCCATAAGAAATTAGTGTATGGGTGTTAACTTTGTTGTCTTGGCCCAGTTATGATAATTTTGCATCCATCTGAGCAAAAAGGATTTCCAGAAAGCACATTTGTGCATCGGAAATGCAGCTGTGCTGGCACTAAAACAATATTCCTGGAAACTCCACTCATTTCAGGTTAATGGGTGAAGGGGCAAGGACACATCTTTAGTTGCCATGCAGCTAATTGCGTCATTTCAGGCAGGATTTAGTTTAGAGCTAGCAAAGAAACTAAATTACAGCCGAATACAAAAGACGATCTTTCTGTCTTTCAGGGGAGGTTATTAGCAAAACAGCAGAGGAAGGTGACTTGGGAAAGAATGAATTTCACTGTCTGTTTTTCCTGTGCTTTCAGACCCTAGATCTAGTAAGCCCTGCATGAAAACTGAGCATTGAAAGCAAACTTTATAGGATCTCCTTGGCATATGGTAGATGATGAACATTTTTATTGTAAGATTTCATTTCTTTTTTAAGAAATGTGGCCTTTACTTAAGAAAAGATGGAGCCCTGCCTTCTTTAAAACTGTTTTAATTTTCATTCTCTTTTCAAGAGATATTGATAATGAATTGCATGACTTCTCCCACTTTAATAAGATTGGTCATCCATGAGGCAAATATATATTTCTCAATTCACAGCTTTAGAGCAGATAACTACTGAAAATTAATCATCCATAGAACACTGAATTGAATAGCGCTTCTAATCTCTAAAAAAGATCACCAGTCTATTAGACTTATATGTAATAATCAAGCTATACATAACTATATAATTTATAAGGTGCAAATTAGATCAACCATCTATTAGAGTATATAAAACTGGAAATGTATTCATCAGATTAAAAAAAAACAATAAAAAAGGAAATTAGCCAAATGGGGATCTTGCTACCCCATTAAGGGAACAATTAGAATATTAGATTTGACAGAACAATGGGTTACGTTGGTGCCATCTTCTCTTCTTTTTACAGTCACTGTCATGTATTTATATTGTGACCTTTGCTATTCTTGCACCAAATTTCTGCTCTCCCTTATAATGGTATAAATCCAGGATAACCTCATTGACTTCACTGGAGTTATTCCTGTTTTACATCAGTGTCACTGAACTCAGGATTGGCCTCTATAACAATTTATTTCACAAGATATCAGAATGAGAATTCTAGTACACAGTCTAAACTGTGAGGCAGATAGGACTGCTTATAAAAACTGAATCGTAATGGATTTTTAGGAGGAAAAGACATTTTACTCTGACCAAATTAAAGTCTAACCTTTCTCCGAGATTTTGTGTGTCAGAACGATGCTGTTCAAAGTTGAGCTGGTGAGTAACAAAATATAAAGGTGAAGTTATAAGCATCTGAAAAACAGGAATTGTCCCTTTCAGGGCATGGCTCAATGAATGTGTGACTGGTGATTTCAGTTCCAACTTTTTGCTAACTTTGCATTTTTTAAATTATTTTTGAGTCTGGACTTTTTATGGTGGTTGAAGTGGTGCCTGTGGCCTATGATCTCAAACATTACAAAATACCTATGGATGGGGTGATTGGGTATATTTTTGGATCCGTGGGCTTTCCAAGCCCAAAGTTACTGGAATGGGGAGGTTCTTCATTTGTATAAAGGAGACCTAATTGTACCCCATTTGGTGATGACAGTGGGGGAGTTCCCCATTCTGATTTTCCAAGGGATTCCGGAGGAAGAGTTCCAAGAGGGTAGAACCAGACAGGCCACCATCTTCAGAAAACTTAAGGAAAGGGAGAAGCCACAGCTGCTGCTTCTGGCTGCTGGCTTGTTTTTCTCCAATGGCTGCTGTCATGACTTTTGCTGCAGTCATTGATTGATGGCTTCTGACTATGCAATGTCACTGTTCCTGACAAAGAGGCCTGTTTTTCCTCTATCCTCCTAGCTGGCCACCAAGGGATGGGAGTCCAGGAACATGCAATATCTAAGATTCAATATCTACAAGCAAGTAACCGCTCGCTAGCCAGCAAGCCCCTATCATTAAACCTCAAAGCCAATAAGATTATCAGCTAATCTTTTCAACCAGGAACCGGCTTCCTGAAACTGAAGGAAACCACAAGAGTTGAAACAATCATCCTGCATTAGTATCAACCTTTTTGGTTTGGTTTGGTTTTCCAATCAATATTAGTAGAGGGGTGCCTCTTTCTATCTCAGCATTCTCGCATTTGTTTTTAACTCCAACAGATGTTTGGTAGTGAGCACATGTGCGTGTGTGTAGCTAGAACCACAGAATGTATTTGAAAATGACACCTATAGAATAGTTCCTCAAATAACTAAAATAGCCCTTCTAAGACAATCTTGCTGTATTGGAAGATCGTTCACATTTATGACATGTGTGAGGAGTTATATATTTAATCCTGAGAGATTATGTTATTTTCACCCAAATTTGAAATGTAACAAGCTATGTCATCTTGAATTATATTGGGATGTTTCATTGTAATACTGTGCTGGAAAAGAAGACATTGGCTATTACCTGATCACCGATAATTTCGGCAGGCTGCTTTAACTGATATCAAAGATGTAGTGTCAGTATTTGTTTCCATGTGAGAGTGATTGGACCCTCCCTGGACCAGCTACTTGGCATTGGGACTGATAATGAACTATTACTTTTTGGGGCTGTTAGTTACACAAGGCTGCTGCCTTTCCATAGAGAATCAAGGAATTGTTGGTTTATATATGATGTAATGAATCTGATAATTAGATTAATTTGATGACTTGTTATTAGGCCACTCTTTTAATTTGATTTGTGTAGATGTGTTTAATGCTTTTTCTTAATTATTTAATTAATAAAATATATAAAATTGGAAATCTGTGTGGTTTGCTGTTTCCTCCCCAGATGTAAGGGTTCCAAACCTGAGGAGAATAAATAAGAGACAATCTTGTGACACACCTAGTGGTGGCCCACAGAATTGCCCCATAGTGCTCCCCATAACTGATTCCTGAACTGGAATACTGTTGGTCTTTGAGAAAAAGCTGATTTATGGATTGATCATTTATTTCAGTAAGCAACATGGGTTTCAGAATCTCTGAGGACCTGGAGGGGAGGATACCAGCTGGTCAATCTAAAGGCTGGTCAGTTCCCCATGATAAATCTGTACGACTTATAATGCAATGCCTAGCCTGCTTTATATGTTTTACTAATCTAGACTAGGGGTATTTATTTATCTATTTAAATAGATTTAGATTTTTCTAAAAGGCAACTTGTGATGGATGTTGATGAGTGAAGTAAAAGTAGGAGCAGCCCATGGAAAATGATGTAGGAATTGAAGGAACTGTCCTTAGCTGCCTATATAGGGTCCCTGAGCTGGAACCTAGAGGAAAGAGCGGGCCTGGGTTCCCCTACGTCTTCCTTAGACCAAGAGGGGAAGTACTGGTGACAAAGATAAAAGAAACCAAGAATGGCAAGTACCAAATAGTGACTGGGAGATGGACTTGGAAGTTTCCTACTTTGACTTTCCTATTTTTGGGACTTTTCTATAACCCCAAAAGGGGGATGAATTAAACAGTGATGTGGCCTGCTAGGCCACACACAGCGACAGAGTACTGTGGCCCCCAAAACAACAAAAGGGGACACTAAACTGGAACAATTCCTGCAGTGCCACACCCGGACACTAGGAGCCCCTCTGGAGGCTAGAGACTTGATGACAGGACTATCCAAGACTAACTGGTTTTGAATTATAATAAAGACAATAAGCTTGGTTAACCCACCTCTTTAGTATAACAGAGTCTTGATGCCTGACTGGGTTCCTTAGGTACTACTTCCATTACTACTACTACTACTACAAATAATATGCCAATAAACAACTCATTGTCTGGCCATGTCCATCTCTCCCTTAATAAGTGGGGTGTTGTCATGCTATCTGGAGTGGTTCATGACCATGAATGCCAACCTTAGGCTACAGCTACACTGCAGATATCAAGTCAGACTGTCAAGAAGCAGGGCACAGATCCTAAACTGGTTGTATGTTTTATAATTTGATTTCAACGACCCAGTAGCAAATGTGAACTCCTTAAGTAGTATAGCAGTCTTACCACAGAGTCACAGACAATCCCCTTGTGCATTCCAGTCTATCTTGCCACCCAGGCAAGCTGGACTTAGTGATAGTTGGTTGCTATATACACGAAAAATCACAAAAATATCAGGTTGCTTCCAGTCCCAAGGGACCAGTCACTTACCTCAAGTAAACGTGTACCTTAGATCTCACATCAAAGACAACACTTGTAGCCAATCCTGTAATAAACTAAATAAAGATTTATTAACTAGGAAAAGAAATGAGATTTTTTTACAGGTTAAGGTGGACAAAAATATATACAAATGAGTTACAGTTTATGTTTCCAAAAGGTGACAGAGTTTTAGAAATTTTTCAGCACTGAATGTCTTTTATCGCTAACCCAGGTTGAACCTGGGGATGTTTGCTTCTGTTTCAAGCTTCAGCCCTAGGAGAGTCTAAACAGCAAAAGAGATTAACAAATTTCTTGTCAGCTATTTTTATTTCTTTCTTCCAGAATTCAAGCTGATGGGATGAGCCCTTTTGCATGAAGCCTCTTCATGGGTATTAAGAAATTAACCAAGTCTTTGTATTGTGATGTCCCACAATGTCCTATTTAGTTGTGATAGCCTTCTTGATGAGCAGGAGCTGATCCCTCTTGATAGCTACACAGTTCCAGAGCAAACATTTTTTACAGTTGTAAAGTCGAAACTTAAATATTATCGTATAGCATCTGATAAAGATATTAACAGTGAAATTAATTCATGTAACAATTTACAAGCATTTCATAAAGTATAAACACTAAACACATTGTTATAAGTTCAATCCATAATAGCCATAGTAACACACAGCTGAAACAGACTGGTTTCCAGCAATGAATTTTATAGTGCTCAGCTGAGGCCTAAAGCCTTGGCAAGGGCTGGCATCTGGTTTGCCAGCATTGCAGGTGCAATAAGGTGGGGTGGACATGGCCAAACAATAAGTTATAGCTTCTCCTGACCTTTCCTCATCCCCTAGCTTCCCACTCTGGCGATAGCAAACAAAAATTGCCACCCTTGCTTTGCCATAGTACCACCCTTAGAACCATATCAACACATGTTCCACATTCTGATCCCTGTAGTGTAACTGTTTCTTTCTCATAAATATTCCAGATGACTAATGAGTTCAGAAAAAGTGCACTTTTGGGAAGCCATTGTGAACTCATACAATTATCAGTGCAATCACAATTACATTTTCACCTCTCCTGATGGGGCATACATGTAGCTCGCTGGCCATGCACTTAGATGCTGGGCTCCATTATGTTACCCACTGTGTCTATCTTTCTTGTTTTGTGCTTGTCGTATTTTCAGTTGTCTCCTTTTTATTTATTTTTTGCTTCTCTGTGTGTGATATCAGTCATGGATGCTTTGTTACGCAGCTTTTTAAAGTCTGCTCTGTTTTCTTAGTTCTTCTGTTCTAAATATCATGATGGGATTATTATGATAATATTTTGGTACTTACAGTTTGTCTTTGTCCTTTTTGTTTCCCTATTCCTTTCTTTTGTTCGTGCTTTGCCTTTCTATATCTCCTGTCTTTATGGTTTTCTAATATAATTAGATAGCACAATTATTTGGTATTTTTAGTGACCCCTCTAGGACTATACAGTTATTGACTCTGTCACATGACTGTAATATATCAAATTTCCAAGATAATCCAATTATCATATGTATTAGATTTGTATATACTTAAGTGTTGTATTATGACTGGCATCTCGCCGGTATCAAAGCATTTGTTTTAAAGATCTTCATAATGATATTTCATCTTCCAAATACTTTCATTTAAGCTTCTACTCTTCTATTCCACTCATCTCCTTGGATTATATTAACATACAACAGTTAGTCCAAATAGACACACAGTACTCATTAAGGGACTGTTTTGCTTTCCCATTCAGTGTGATCTCTTATTCTTTTACTTTGCATTAAACACGATTTTGGTGTTCAGCTCTCTGATCATTATTTCAGTAGTTCAGTAAAGATAACAATAGTGAAACTGGCAAGAAAAATAAAAGCCCATGATCTCTGCAAATTGCTAACATTCTCCAAGAGGTATGAAAACTTCTTGCCAGTTCCCATAAAACCTTTTCTTCTCCCAAATCCAGGAAATCCCTAAGCATCTCCCTAATTTGAATAAACTCCATGCTGGCACTGCAAAAATACTGAAGACTAAGTTAAAATGTTTCTACCCTTTTGAGTGATCTTGGACATACAGGACTAGATTGTGAGTTGGACCATATGCCCATGCATGGGAATCAAGGGAAGTATGAACCTTCCTAGAAGCCCTGCATGGGATGCCTCAACCTTGGGTCTGGGCATGCATGAATAAATGGATACTCTGTATCCATTTATGCAGCCTTTGGGACAGGTGAAAGGGAAGGAGCATGGACTGGGTGGAGTCTTGGATGTGCTTCCTTAGCATGCCGGCTAAAGCAGACAAGCCAGCTTGTGGGAGGTCATGATTTGCTGCTGAAATAGGCCATCTGCAAGTTACTGGCCCCTTATCTCCAAGCAAAGGTGCAGCACCAAGGGGATTGTGCCTCAGAGTGATGATTCTGAGATACGATTCCTTCAACAGCTACTCCTAGGGTGATGCACTTTATGCACCACTCCTTGCTCAGGGCTGTCCTGAGAGGCGCAATCTAGTCTCCAATGGAGAACAACAACAGAACTGGTAACACTTTCAGTGTGGTTGAAATATTTTAAATGACACTAGCAATGGCAAATATTTTTGAAAGTTTGATCTCACTTCTGAGCTTAGATATGTACATTTAAAGCACCAAAATCTAGGACAACATATACATCCTTTCAGAGCTAGTAGCAGCTTCTGTTGCCAGGTTACCACTGGTGGATTGTCCTGTGCCTTCAAAAGGTTTATTAAGACAGAGGAGCATGTCTAGGATACCTGCACCGGAAGATCTCAATAAAAGGATATCGTTTCACTGAAAAGTGCTAGATTTGAGCTGCATGCATCAGGTATTGTTATTAATTTGTCTCAAAGTAGTGTGTCAGGAACTCATTTCCTAAGTGAAAAATATATTCATGTACTCCTGGATTTAATAGATTTTTATTGCCAGAAGGGACAATTCTGATCATCTAGTCTGACGTCCTGCATAACTCAGACCACAGAATTTAATTTAGTTTCAATGCCTTTTGGGAAAAATAATACACACGAGCATGTCAGGAGTGTATTGACTAAAGAACTATCTGCCTCCTGGATAGATGATTTCACACATCCATCTGCTAACACACAGCAGAATCTAGTGACCATGCCGCCAAAACTCTCACCGAAGCTCTCATCTTGTGCCTTGATTGCTTCCTTTCCTCTGGCCTTGACAAATACAACTGTGCCATACTCATGTCCATTCAGAAGTCTGTCACTTTGATTATATCACCCATCTCTTTGCATCCGTCCACTTGCTCCCTCTCCTCTGCTGTATCAAACATAAGCTACTTACTTTCACTTTCACAGCCCTTCACAGCCTATCCCATCCTTTTTATCATCTCTCATTCCCTTTTGAGATGTTGATTCTCACCTCTGATTGGCCCCTGATATCAGCCTCCTTTGCCTTTTTGCAAAATGTTCAGATAAGCACCTTCACATTTTCTCCCACATTGTCTCACACTCTGGAGGCGCTCCCTATCAACAGCTGCAAAGCTACCTCAGAATCATCCTTCAAATCCCTCCATCAGATTCTCATTTGCCAGGATGCCTACAAAAAAACTTGACAAAAGTTAGGCCACCGATTAGCTGAGACCACTGCCTGTCATGCTGACCAGCACTGTGTCATTGTTTCCTTGTACTCCCTAATTGGTCTGTCAGTATCTATCTGTTCTGTACCAGACTTACATTGTAAGCCATTGGGACAGAGGCTGTTTTGTTCAGTATTTGTACAGCATCTAGCACAATGAGATCTGGGTCCAGGTCTGGGGCTCCTAGGTGCTACAGTAATACAAATAATAAATAATAATAACAATGAAGAATATAATGTGAATTTGTGAAATTCTCTGATGGGCTTTTGGTGCATGAAGCAATAAGCAGATTAAAATCATCAATGTATTTTTCTTCTCTCTTAGAGATATAATATGGGTAATATTCTTCATTTAAAAACTGTTCCAAAGACAACTCAGTTCATTTAGCACTGTGAGTTAGAAACATTCTTGACTCTATTAGTATGTCATGCAAACATAATTGAATTAAAACTGATTCTAAAAAAATGGTGAGAAGGGAGGCAGCGTTTTGTGACATCTGCACGTCTTGCTGAAGGGAAAGACATGTCACATTCTGTTTTTTCTATCAAGGTAAGTCACAGCTAAAAAGCCGTCTTGTGATATGTCATTGACAGATATGCCACCTGATGCTGGAGCCCTGGTTCCCACATATATATTAGTTAGAAATAGAGCTCTGACTTTGATTTCACTTAATTGACTTAATTATTGTTAGTCCTGATTTATCCTGGCATTAAGCAAGAATGGTACAAAGCATATAATATTGCTGGACTATATGTAATTTGTGTTCACAATAGTTTTGAATGAAGTTGGGTGAATAACTCATTACCTAACTTTTGCCACTTTTTCTGTTTGCAAATAGTCCAGAAACACCATCTTGATTGTTACTTGTTGTGACAGGGCACACTCGCCCACACTGGACAGTGAAGGGTTAACCCTACCTTGTGGGCTGAGGCAGCCACACCCCCTCAACTCTACTAGGCATGTTCCGAATGCACCAGTATGAAAGGCAGCAGCTCAGCTCAGTTGGGGCTGACTGCTGATGAGGAAGGATGCACGCTGGGGGCTCCAGCCAAGGATCAGGCGACGCCCGAGGCTGTGGGAGCCGGAGATGCCACATCCCCGGCAGATGCCAGGGTACCCATGGAAGCCCTGCAGAGTCTCTAGTCGCCAGGCACTGTGCAGACCGGGGAACCTGGAGACTGTGGAGCCGCCTAGACCACAGCAGCTGGAACCACAGTAGGAAGCAGCCCAGGGGAATTAGATAGTCTGGTTAGTGAACAGGAATTTTGAGTCAGCGTGTTTGGTGGGAACCCCCCACCCCACCCCGCTGATTCAGTGGCATGCGCTCTTACCACTACCAGGCCCTGGATTGGGGCCCAGTGGAGAGGGAGGGCCTAGGCCCCCCTACGTGGGCCACCACCACCGCCCTTTTGTGTGTGGTGGCCCCCCTTCCCTAACTGAGGCCACTTGGCCAGTAGGCCTTATGCCACGGACAGGGGCAAACATATTGACTTTGGCCACTGCCCTGCTAAAAGGGGTGAATGTATGAACTCTGGCCGCTGGGCCTTTGCCTTTCTGACTGGGGTGAGTCTATTGGCTTTGGCTATTGGGCCGCACTGCCCTGCTAATAGGGGCGAATACATTGACTCTGGCCATTAGGACGCATTGCCCTGCTAACAGGAGCAAGTATATTGACTCTGGCTATGGAGGCATAAATGCAGGTTATGTTTGCTCCACCCCTACACCCTAAGGGAGATGGAGTGCACTTGCCTCGCACTGGATGGGATCTCCCCAACACTGTCACACTTGTGTTTTGGTGATACCCAGAGACCCAAAGCAGATTATGATTTTCCCCCCATTTTACTGATTATTTGAAATGATTTGCCAAATACCCCCTATGAAACCTTTTTGCCCTACAGATTGTTCACAAGCAGTTTGCTCATAATATTCTATTTATGAAATCTGATCAGAATGGGTTAATTTTGATTGGAAACACAGTTTATGTAGTTTGTAGATTAAAAGACCAGAAGGCACTTCTGTGATTATCTAGTAAACTCTGACCTCCTCAATAACACCTGCCATAGAACTTCTCCCAAATAATTCCTAGAGCATATCTTTTAGAAAAACAACCAATCGCCATATAAACATTGTCAGTGATGGAGAATTCCCCTCTACCCATGGTAAATTGTTCTAATGGTTAGTTACTCTCACCATTAAAAAATTACCCCTTATTTCCAGTCTGAATTTGTCTAGTTTGAACTTTGAGCCATTGGATCATGTTTTCACTTTCTCTGCTAGATTGAAGAGCCTGTTTTTAACTGATTGTTCCCCATGTAGGTACTTATAAACAATAATCAAGTCACCCCTTAACCATCTCTTTTTTTAAGTTTTAAGTCTTGTTAAACAGTTGGGTTCTGTCATGCATGTTAGAAACTGTGAATCTCTCCTCCTGTGGCAATCCCTTTATCCCCTGTAGCACTGGATTAACCACCTGGTAAGCCTCCTCCTGTAACACATAATTTATGTTTTATGATTTTTTCCAACATCCACCCGATTTTCCAATTGATATTCCTGAGCCAAATAATCCTGTTATGGGTCCCAAGATTCCAAGAGGATCTGAGCTACATTTCTTTCTAGGAGTATACAATTTGTATTTTTTGTGGACCCTGAGATTGGCAAGATCTTGTGCTCATTGCTAATAAGTTGCAATCTTATCCACCAGGAGCGCTGAACAGAAGGAAGCCATCTTGATATGCTTGCAATAGCTGAATTCAGCCATATACCAATTAAACAAATTCAACACCACAGGAATATGCATAAACAGAACCTGATTAAACAATACTCCTGGCACAGGAGTCACAGTGAGACCACTTGCGAGTCCTGGATCTACAGCTGGATAAATCATAGCATAGTGGACAGGGTTATCATAATCATAATCAATGATGGGATCATAGATCTTAAGTTCAAATGTCACCTTCAATATATACTTTTTGTTTCCACATTTTGGCATCTTAAAAGTGGTTATGATACATGCTTCATATTGTCTCATCTTCATATTCAATTTTGTATAAGGTAAAACTCCCTCCTGTTATGGAATTGTCACAACTGGCTTTATTTTTCCAAGTCCCATAGGGTATTCCATGTATGAGAGAAATTGAATTTGTAGGTGAGGAGGCATAGGTTTTACATCCTCCCCACATTGAGTCATTATGCACGGGCAACATCTTTTTCCAGCTGCTAGATTGCAGTGAAATTACTTCTGCCAACTTATACTCCAAAGTATCTTATATTCAAAACATCTTCCTCTCTAATTCCCTTAACATGTTGCATAGGGCTGTGGATGAGCTCAGGGTTGGAGGCCAAGTCCATAATCTCTAAAAGGTCATTTGTGAATTGTTTTCCTGTGTTTGAAGGTTTAATACTGATATATCTCCACCTAATGCAATTGTCAGGAAATTGGAGACCGTGAGTTCTTGCGCAAATTCCCACCTGTATCTTCCTGATATGGGTAAAGCTATATGGTGTAAAATTAGTGCAGTCCCATTAGTCCATGCGGAAAATTCTATTTCTTTTTGTGTTGTAGCTATTGGTCTTTCCTGTTTTTATGTATATTTCCAACCCAAAATTACCTCAGACCCTGTTTCAGGTTTTATCTCTGTCTTTTCTCTCCAACATCAAACAATATTTATCAGGGCACTGGGAATTAGAATAGTTAAAACATTAGAAAAAGGGGAGTCCAGGGAAGAATTTGCTAAAGAATTGGTATGAAGTTTCAAGAGAAACCCATGGTTAACACCAACAGACTGTTCAGTCTCCTCCAGAGGTGAATTTTGTTTCAGGTGTTCTAGCAATTGGATGTTTGTGTGTTGTTGTGCTTATTGGTCCTAGGCAACCTGCTGTACTTTTTGCAGTATACAAGTCCCATTATTCTGATTTTGACCTAGTCTCATTCTCAAAGCAAAGATAAGGGTGTAATAAATGAGAAGTACTAACATCCATTTCCTGGTTGGGGCCTGCTGGACTCCATTCTTGTAGTTCCCACAGAGGGTTGTTCACCTAGTCCAGGGGAAGGAAATTGCTTCTGTGCTACAGATGGAAGTTTCTTAGCATCCCCCTCCTTAGTAGACAAGATATATATAATACCACAACAATACATACATGACTGTATTTTACTACAATGTGCCCCAAAGGTATTAACCCTAATTCAGTGAGGTTTAAATAAATTCTGTAAAATTTATCTTAAATCCATGAGGCTTTGTCAGGACATTACAAGATATTACGGTACAGGCACTCATTATCCAACAAGTTTTTGGAGTGCACTGGAGACAATTTTGCATTTCAGAAGGCAGAGAAAGCTACCAAGGGAGAGGGTGTTCTAGATTTGATTTTGACAAATAGCGGGGAACTGTTTGAGAATTTGAAAGTGGACGGAAGCTTGGGTGAAAGTGATCATGAAATGACAGTTCATGATTCTAAGGAATGGTAGGAGGGAAACAGCAGAATCAAGACAATGGATTTCAAGAAGGCAGACTTTAGTAAATTCAGGGAGTTGGCTCCTATGGGAAGCAAGTCTAAGTGGAAAAATAGTTCAAGAGAGCTGGGAGTTTTTCAAAGAGACATTATTAAGGGCACAAGAGCAATCTACTCCACTACACAGGAAAGTTAGACCGTATGGCAAGAGACCACCCTGGCTTAACCAGGAGATCTTCAATTATCTGAAACCAAAAAAGAGTCCCCCCAAAAGTGGTATCTAGGTCAAATTATGAACCAGGAATATAAAAAACACCACAAACCTGTAGGAACAAAATTAGAAAGGCCCAGGCACAAAATGAGATTAATCTAGCTGGAGACATAAAGAGTAACAAGAAACCACTCAACAAATACATTAGAATCAAGAGGAAGACCAAGGACAGGTGGGCCCATTACTCAATCGGGGGAAAAGACAGTAACAGAAAATGTGGAAATGGTAGAAATGCTAAATGACTCTTTTGTTTCAGTCTTCACCAAAAAGGTTAGTAGCAATCGGACATCTAATATTGCGAACTCCAGTGAAAATGAGGTAGGATCTGAGGCTAAAATAGGAAAAGAACAAGTTAAAAATTATTTAGACAAGTTAGATATCTTCAAATCATCTGGGCTGACTGAAGACATTGCTGAGCCATGGGTATCTTCAAAGACTCATGGAAAATGGAAGAGATTCCAGAGCACTGGAAGAGGGCAAATATACAATGGGAAAAAAGGACAACCCAGGGAATTACAGACTAGTCAGCTTAACTTCAGTACCCAGAAAGAAAACTGAACAAATAATCCATTTGCAAACACCTAGAAGATGATAAAGTGATAAGTAACAGTGAACATGGATTTGTCAAGATCAAATTATGTCAAACCAACCTAATAGCTTTCTTTGACAGGGTAGCAAGACTTGTAGATGGAGGGGAAGTGATAGATGTGGTATATCTTCACTTTAGTAAGGCTTTTGATACTGTCTCATATGACCATCTCATAAACAAATTACTAGGGAAATACAATCTAGATGGAGTTACTGTAAGGTGGGTGCATAACTGATTAGAAAACCATTCCCAGATAATAGTTATCACTGGTTCACAGTCAAAGCTGGAAGGGCATATCAGGTGGGATCCTGCAGGGATCGGCCCTGGGTCCAGCTCTGTTCATTATCTTCATCAATGATTTAGATAATGGCATGGAGACTACACTTATAAAGTTTGTGGGTGATACCAAGTTGGGAAGGGTTGCAAGTGCTTTGAAGGATAGGATTAAAATTCAAAATGATCCGAAAAAAACTGGAGAAATGGTTGGAAGTATATAGCATGACATTCAAAAAGGGCAAATATGAATTACTCAATTTAGGAAGAAACAATCAGTTATATACATACAAAATGGGAAATGACTGCCTAAGAAGGAGAACTGCAGAAAGGGATCTGGGGATCATCGTGAATCAGAAGCTAAATATGAGTCAACAGTGTAACACTCTCGGGAAAAAAAGCGAACATCATTCTGGGCTGTATTAGCAGGAATATTGTAAGCAAGACACAAGAAGTAATTCTTCTGCTCTACTCTGCACTGATAAGGCCTCAACTAGAGTATTGGGCACCACATTTCAGGAAAAGATGTGGACAAATTGGATAAAGTCCAGAGGAGAGGGACAAAAATGATTAAATGTGTAGAAAACATGACCTATGAGAAAATACTGAAATAAATTGGTTTGTTTAGTCTGTAGAAGAGAAGACTGAGGGGGGATATGATAACAGTTTTCAAATACATAAAAGGTGTTACAAGGAGGAGGGAGAAAAAATGTTCTCCTTAACCTCTGAGGATAGGACAAGAAGCAATAGGCTTAAATTGCAGCAAGGGAGGTTTAGGTTGGACTTTAGGAAAAACTTCCTAATCATCAGGATAGTTAAGCACTGGAATAAATTGACTAGGGAGGTTATGGAATGTCCATCATTGGAGGTTTTTAAGAGCAGGTTAGACAAACCCCTGTCGGGAATGGCCTAGATAATACTTAGTACTGCCATGAATGCAGCAGACCGGACGAGATGACCTCTGGAGCCCCCTTCCAGTCCTACAACTGCTATGATTGTCAGTCTTTCCCAAGCTGAAACACTTTTTGAGTTAGGAAGTTGTCATAATGTTTAGATTACCATGTATAATGTATCATTTCTGCTCTCTGCTTGCATGAAACCTGCTATTCAAATCAAGTTTCTGATTAAAAGCCTCTTATTTACACATTGGAAAGTAACTTTCATCAAATTTCTCCAATGGCAGCTGTTTCCATGCATATTCCTGTCAAGAGATTTGTTCACTAGACTAATTGTGAAAAATGAATGACTAGGACAGAGGTGCAGGGACATTGGCCAGAGTCTTATATCCTTACCCACACTAAGTAACCCCGTACTCCACAAGTAGTTTCATTGAAGTCAGTGGAACTACTCATGAAGTAAGGTACTATTCAGCATGAATGAGGTAGTAGAATCTGATCCTCAAAAATGTTCATGACATTTAGTAATCTCAGCAGGACCTATGGGCAGGGGCGGCTCTAGCAATTGCGCCGCCCTAAGCAGGGTGGCACGCTGCGGGGGGCGCTCTGGCGGTCGCCAGTCCCGCAGCTCCGGTGGACCTCCTGCAGACATGCCTGCGGAGGGTCCGCTGGTCCCGCGGCTCCGATGGATCATCCGCAGGCATGCCTGCGGGAGGTCCACCGGAGCCGCCTGCGGCCCTCCTGGCGGCATGCCGCCCCAAGCCTGCACTTGGCGCGCTGGGGTCTAGAGCCGGCCCTGCCTATGGGATGCAGTATTTCTGAAAATCAGGTCACTTATTTAGGTACTGAAAATATAGAATTTAAGGCATCAGTGTCAAGATTCTCAGATATGACTACTGATTTTGGATTCCTCAATGTTTCAAAGCCCAACTTGAGAGACCTCAAAAGGGGACTGATTAAGAACATAAGAACTGCCATATTGTGTCATATCCATGGTGTATCTAGCCCAGTGATCCTGTCTCCAATGGTGGCCAGTATCAGCACTTCAGGGACAGTATACAGAACAGAGCAATTTTTGGGAGAGCCACACCAGTCTTCTCCTCCAGGCTTTTGGCAGTCAGAGGTCTAGGGTCACCCTGAGCATGTGGTTGCATCCCCAATCATCTTTTCTAATAACCATCTTGGCCTCTATGAACTTATCTAGTTCTTTTTTGAACCCAGTTATAATTCTGGACATCACAACATCCCATAGCAATGAATTCCACAAGTTATGTGTTCATTGAGAGAAAAAGTACTTCCTCTTGTTTGTATTAAATCTGCTGTCTACTAATTTCATCAGGTAACCCCTGGATTTTGTATTGTGGGAAATGGTATATACCACTTCTCTATTCACTTTTTCCACACCATTCATGATTTTATAGAGCTCTATCTTATCCTCCCTTAATCATCTATTTTCTAAGCTGAACAGACCTAAGCTTTTTATTCTCTCCTCATATGGAAGCCATTGACCCTCAATCATTTTTGTTCCCCTTCTCTGAATCCTTTCCAGTTCTACTATATCCTTTCTAAGCTGGATATAGTATTTAAGATGTGGATGCACTATGGATTTACATAGTAGCATTATGATATTTTCTGTCTTATTTTCTATTCCTTTTCTAATAGTTGCTATCATCATCGCTGTGCACTGAGCTGAACTATACATGAAGACTCCAAAATCTCTTTCTTGAGTGGTAACCGCTAATTTAGAACCCATCATTATACATGTGTAGCTGAGATTATTTTTTCTAATATTCATTACTTTGCACCAATGTTGAATTTCATCTGCCATTTTCTTGTCCAGTCACCCAGTTTTTGAGACCCCCATAACTCATCACAGTCAACTTTAAACTTAACTATCTTGCATAATTTTGTATCATTGCAAACTCTGGGGGCGGCAGGAAGCCACAGCCAGCACACCCCTTGGTCTGCACCGCTTCCTGCAGCTCCCATTGGCCTGGACTGGCGAACTGCAGCCAGTGGGAGCCATGATCGGCTGAACCTGCGGACGCGGCAGGTAAACAAACTGGCCTGGCCTGCCAGAGTGCTTACCCTGGTGAGCCGCATGCCAGAGGTTGCTGACCTCGTCCTAGATCATATATATTTTAGGAAAACATCCAATCTTGATTTAAAAGTTGTCAGTCATGGAGAATCCACCACAACCCAAGGTGTTTCAAATTGGGGCCCCAAAGACAGAAGAATCCAAAATCACAAGTCATTTTTGAAAATCTTTGGGTATTTGCAAGGATTATAATATTGATAACATTTGCCTCCTTTTCCCATATCCCATTCACAACTAGAGCTGTGAATCCGGAAGAGAGAGTCAAAGTTACTCCCAAAATTGCAGTAACTTTATTTTAGCTTTATAGTTCTAAAATAGGAAGGCAAAAAGGGCTAAAAATATAACATTTAAAAAATGTTTCTGAACTCACTAGTAACCATATTGATTTAATTCATCACACTGTGGTAGTACCATAACAGAACTAAAAGTGTTGGAAAGTTCAGAGGCATTAATCTTCTTGTCTGTGCACTGAAACTTAGTCCTAAAAGATAGATGAGGGAGGTCTGATGAATACTGCTTCATTAGGAGAATTTAAAAATGCAATTTGTCTTCATGAATACAAGGGATTAAACATATCCAGCTTTCTTCTGGAGCCATGGAAAATATTTTTAAGCAATAACCTTTGATGCAGCATAGTCTTTATGGAAGACTAATAAGTTATAATAGCAAAGAGGCACGGGATGGTTTCAACCAATCTATTTTTGTGATTCAGAACAGTAGGAACACTTGTAACTACAATTTCAAGTATTCTAGATATGATGACGTGATAGCAAAAAGAAAGATTTCCCTTAACCAGCCTGGTTCTAAGCCTAGTAGACAATCATGAAGTTTTTAATAGTGCTTGAAGCTAGTGGTGTTAATGTAACCCATACGCCTCCTGGGTGTGGTGTTCTGTCCCATCTAGTGGCATCGAGACCACTTAGAGAGAGAGAGATTAATGAGTTTGCTCTACAGCCTTAGCTAATAGGAAGGTGCCTTTTAGCTCATGCTGTAGAGGCTCATGCACTAAGCTCCAGAGGTCCCAGGTTCGATCCCACTCTGCCGATGACTGGGGTCTGTTGGCATTACACTAACAATACCCTTTTACCTCCTTAACTGGGGGAGATCTTTTGACTGGATAGTAGGGGAATGAGCGAAGTCCAAATGCATGCCTGGCAGAGTGGGGAACTGCCCCCTAACACCCTTCTTTGGTTCTCTGCTAAACGCTTGCCTGAGTTAAGGGGGATGGGGCCTGCTGATTGGCTGCTGTGTACCCACCTATCATCCCTCTTTGAGCTAAGCCCGGGCTTTGCAAATGACATGACATGAGTTTGTCCCACTCATTGTTGCTGCTCATGGATGTTAGATTAAGCAATTATGGCTGGATGTCAGCCAGGTCAACAGGTGGATTGCATCTGAGGTTCAAAGCTGAAGTCATTTCCCTTCGATGGTATGGCAGATGTGGCCTGAGCTGGTCCCAGCACCCACTGATGGCTGAGCTACAGCCACCGGATGTCCTGATTATTCACCTGGGTGAAAATTATTCTGAGGACAGCACAGTGTTAAATTTAGGATACAGAGGAATATGGCGCTGATTACAGCTAGGGCCTTGCCCTCAATTGATTTGGTCAGAGATGATCACAAGCTGAGTTTGGCAGGGGGCATGTAAGCCAGTCTATGTTGACAGGGAAAGAAAGAATGTGAACCATGGGGTAGCCAGGATAATTTTGAGAGCTGGGTGAGGGGGAGATAACACGTAGCAATATCCAATACAATGGCCATGAGGTCCTTAAGGAGATAGAGCTCATCTGTCAGGTTCTGGGACTGACATTTGGCTCCACGACATTATGACTGGGATCAGGCAGGAGATGCGTACCAGGCAGAGTGGGTGACAGGGCCGGCTTGATGAATGGCTGGGCCCTATTCAAATACCCGGTGGTGGTGCAGGGCTTTGGCGACACTTCGGCGGCGGGGGGTCCGGTCTGGGTCTTCTGTGGCGCTGAAGGACCCCCCCGCCGCCTAAATGCCGCCGAAGACCCGGAGCGGACCCCCGCCGCCGAAATGCCGCCGAAGACCCGGAGCGGCCTCCCCGTTTCCCCCTCCCCTGCTGCCGGGTGAGTAAAAAAAATGTAAAAAATTAAAAAGACGCCTAAGGCATGGGGCCCTCTTAGACGTGGGGGTCTCTTAGGTGTGGGGCCCGATTCCGGGGAATCGAGGGAATCGGCTTAAAGCCAGCCCTGGTGGGTGAGGCCTCCCCCCATGCACACCCAGCCTTGTGGCCTTGGCCACTCCAGCCCCCTTATCTAATAGGGAGGGCAGAAGGGTTAGAGGTTTCACAGTTGAACTAAATCCCTGGGGTGGACTGGGGAGAGTTAACCCAAGTTATTGTATGGCTTAGGATAAAAGCTCTATAGCCTGCACTGGAACCAATTAAATGTATGATATGTGAGAGCTGGATTGCACAAGGTAGTGCTGTCCCTTAATTAATTACGCTGTGGCCTGCTATTTAAACCCACCTCGTGTATCTTTCAATCATTCATCTCCTTGTCCTGGTCAATTACAGGTGATAAACTTAAACTTGAGTAATCTTAGAGATATGCAGGAATTGAACATCCTTTTTTCAATTCTACCTGTGGATAATTGTTTATATCACCTGCAACTTAATTGTAAGTTGTCTTGTGCTGCCCAAGAATGATCCAAGTACTCTACGAGAGGCCCGATGTACTTTCTGCAGCATGGATAGGGATGAAGGGTGATGTAAAGGGTGCAGATGGCTCATCTTGAAATGGAGAGCAAAATACTGGCTGAAAACTGTACCATACTGGGGAAGTGAGGTGTTTGAAAATTCTATTGCCTGCCTGCTCATTCTCAGCCTGAGCACTTATAATCCTTACTTACACCGAGCCAAAGCCAAAATCCACAGAGGTCAGTGGAAATATTCCCATTAACTTAACTGAGTGTTGGATCAGGCCCCCCAAGATTTACAGCAAAATTTCAGAGTGGCATTGAAACCTCCCCCTTTTCCTGTGAGCACCCAAAAGCAATTTTGCATGTCCAAGAGTGAGCCTTTCAGTACTGCCCTGCGGGGGCTAAACTGTGCCTTTAAGGTACAACAAAGTGGGGGGTGATGTGGAGTCACACTACCCTGGCAGCAGCTCAGTGAGGCAATGTATCTTAGATAGGCACAGTGCTTCCTGGAGGTCAGGGGAGACGGGCTGTTGTGTTGACCTCTCAGAGGATGCAGTGTGTGCTCCCATCCCTGTGAGGGGCCAATTCTTTTCAGGGGGTGGGGGGTAAAGATTAATACCCCTATGCATACCTTTCCCAGCTCTCATTTGAAAATTAAAAATAAAACTTTCCTACACAAAGTCCCCACTTGTATTCCATGATTGTACATTACACATCCGGAATGAGGAATCACAACGCAGAGGCCCCAATCCTGAGACCACTGAGGTGGTGTGGAGTTGTTACGCCGGAAAGGACTAGTGGCTCCCCTGTTGGGTTCGTTGATGGATAAGCACTCAGATCCCCAGTTACGTCGGTTTTGTGAGAGACACTGGAGAAGTCAGAGAAACAAGACTTGTGTAGATTTTGTAAATAAACAAACAACAATAGGAAAAAACACTGGATTTATGCCACTGATCAGATGGGTGAACCAAATGGGAAACTGATCTGCAAAGCCTGAAAATCTGCTATGGCTCAGCAAACGGGCCACAGATTCTTTCCATTGACTTCAATCGGCTTTGGATCAGACCTAGACTTACAGACAGTGCTCACTATAATGGAGAAATGAATCTGCCATCATGATAAGGTGTTTGCAGTGTTGTTGTGGCTGTGTTGGTCTTAGGATATGAGAGAGGCAAGGTGGCAGAGGTAACATCTTTTAGTGGCCAAACTTCTATTAGTGGAAAGGACAAGCTTTTTAGCATCACCGAGGAAGAGCTCTGGGAAGCTCAAAAGCTTGTCCCTTCCACTAACAGCAGTTGGTCCAATAAATCATGTTAAGTGTCTTCTTACACTTTTGTTTCTCTTGTGTCTCTGTGGTGGTTCTCACCCCTTCCCAACACCCTCCCCCCGCCTCGATTTAAGCCTAGGCAGGTTGAGAGGGAGGAGGAAAATGACCACAAAAATGATTTTCAAATGTTATATGTGGGAAATGGAGTGTCCTAGTGCATTGACAAAAGTGATTCTAGGCATAGGCAGAAAGGATCTGAGAACAAGACCTAAGCAGCCATGCATAAAATGTCTGAAACCACAGAGGAAATAGACGAAAAAATGAGTGGTAACAAGGTGAGCAATATATCAAAATGGAAAAAAAAAATCCCTCCAGAGAAGACAAGATGGATGAATGGAGCAACATACTGTATGTGTGAGAGTGTATTTAATATACTCTGCTGTGTAAGACCCTCAGGGAAAAGATCATAGAAGTTATCAGAAAATATACCCTCATTCTGGACTAATGCTACTATCAGACAAAGGGGACCTGAGAAATTATAGATGTATCTGATTCCCATCTGCACGCTCCATAAAGTTTCCCTGAGATACTAATCAATCGAATCCTTATAGCTCTGGATTTCATCCAGTGGGGTAATGATAATTTTGAAGAGGCGGGAGTTTTAGACCCACTTATTGAAATATTTCAATGGTAACTGGAAATGACTGCTGGCTACCTGCGTATCCATTGGCAGGGAGATAAGGGTACAGGCAAGCAAAGGCAGAATGAAATAAAGCAGGTGGGAAAGGAAAAAGGTGAAATGACAAAGGAACAACAGAGCTTCCAACTAAGCTATGTTCCAGGAGTCAGTCCTGCATTTTAAAGTAAAACCTTCTGCAGCAGATTGTCGAAAGCCTTCAATTTCAAAGTGGCAATGAATCACATTATTTGCTACACCATGTCTTGTTGCCTGAGAAAGTTCTTCCATCTGGATTTCTGTTTCGTCAGGCACCATTGAACTGTGGCAAGGAGCATGGTTTCACAGTAAAGCTACATACGATGTTTGTTTTTTCAGCCATTAATTTGAACTGAAGAGGCAAAGTCTGGATCTGAGTTTGAAATTTCTCAAAGTTTGAGTGTTTCTGGATTCCAGGCTTTGAATTGGGCTGGTGTCATCACTAATGTAAATATTTTTATAATGGCAAATATTTACTCCTTGGTAATTAACAAAAAAAAATCCCAACCAAAAGCCTTGCTTGCATCTATTTGTTAATACAAGTTTAAAGTCACATAGCTGAGTGCTTGAGAGTCAGGAAATGCTGAAGTTAAGTTTGTGTGTTCAACTTTAACTCTGCCCCTAGTGTTTACGATCACATGCTATTTTCCCAGACATATAGTGTCCAGTAGTGTGGGTATGTCACATGAACAAACACTATGAAAATCATTAATGTTAAAAGGAAACACCATGCACTGTTTATCCTCGGTCTTACTTTCCTTATCTGTAAAATGGGGATCATAATGCTAACTACATCTGCCCCGTAGGGGTATCACAAACTTTAATTAGTTAATTTTTGTAGAAGACTTTGAAATGATAAAACACTAAGTTTTGAGCTTATCTTTTTAACTGGCTTAAAGAAGATATAACAATCCCATCACTGGGAATATTATGATACAGCAAAATTAGGGAGGTGGGTAGATCCCAGTACATTTTAAGAAGTGCAGACATCATAATTTAATATAGAAAGCCATATGAACATGTATATAATTGAATTGGAAAATAATGTTGCTATCTTAAACCAAGGGAAAGCACAGCTGGAGGATTTTAAAAGTGATTTGGAAGCAAAATCCTCTCATCAAATTAGAGAGTAAAAATTCAGTTAGGGACCCTGTATTATAGCAAAGCCTAGTGGAGCTTCTATAGTTAAGGGCTTGTCAGCATTTCCATTAGAAACCAATATTTTCTGGGGATTGCAACTCATCTAAAAAAATTTACTTTGGCCTGAAAATTGGCATAAAAATTCTCAGCCATGGAGCAATATCATGTTAACTATTTTTAAAAATGAAAATGTTTGGGTCTACATTAAGTTTATAGCGAGTGAGTGTAAGAAACCAGGTCTCTAGTTGCAAATACTATCAAAGGAAATCTTTACTTCTTTGTAAAATATTAACCTTGTTTTCAAGTAATGAAAGTATTATGAGAAATATAGAAAAGTAAATATTGTGTAACAAAGCAGGTGCCAGTCTGTTCTCCATTGGCTGAAGAGTGATGGTTCACTGGAGAGTCAGACTTTACCAAAGCAATTAATAACGTATACACAGGTACATTACTATTTTTTATTTTTTCCACATTGGTAGTTAGGCACCCGGACTCCATTATTGTAGGAGCGGTAGTAAAAGAGTTAGTCCCTGAAACAATCATCAATCTTGAATGAAGACCAAATGCAACAGGTGGAGGAAACAGACCAATGGGGAAGTCAGGAGAACGGGAGGCTGTGGTTATCATAAAACAAAAACATTTAGTGTAAGCTGTGGCTTCAGCTCATCACCTGCCTATCCATGGTCAGAGGGGAACGTTATGGAGGTAGAGGTATGTTTTAAGGATGGAGTTGAAGGAGGGTGATATCTTTAGAGATTTTTTTTTTGTTAGGAAAGTCTTCCTATGCATAAGGGATAGCACTGGAGAACATAAAAAGGAGTTTGTTGGAGAACTGCTCTAGAACAGTGTTTTTCCTTTTCTGGCTGATGACCCATTTATTCAAAATCGAAGACTTTCATGACCTATAACATAAAATTAAGAGTAAAACATGTATCAATTATATCAAATTTAAGCCTGTGTCATTTACTGTGTGTGTGTGTGTGTTTTTCAAGAGCTTGAGAGAGAATCCTAGACCTGGAAGAATATGGATGTGTGGGGACAGGGGAAGCAACTTTTCTTTGCTTTATATTGTAATAAATTTTTCAATACTTCACAACCCCCCTTTCATGACACCCCCTTCCCCAGGGGGTAACACCTAGAAGACAATCTAGGATGACAATGTTGGAGAAATGGCATGGTTCAATGTTAGGATAAGACAATAAATCTGATATGAAAAGCAGCACTAAATGCTGAAGACAAGAAGCTTGTATCTGATCTGGTAGAGAAGTAGCAGCTAACGGATGGATGCAAAGAGGGGAGTGATACATAGAAATACAATACTGTTGCAATGCAACCACCTCTGGGATGGAAAGTGTTAAGCAACTGGCACTCAGAACAATGACAAGAGGGAAAACTTTATTTTTTAAGTTTTTCTTGCAGGTATCCAAAAGACCTACACACAATAAGTTGCATGGTGTTCAATTTATCTACCTCAGATGGAATACCAAACCTGAAGCTGTGTCTATTAAAAGATCCACATTACTTTTTCTTATGTTTTCCTTTTAACAGGATCCTTAAATGTATGAAAAACTTCTAGCTAATCAAATTATGTTCCCAGTCTAACCATATAAAAATAGCTGTTAATCAAGGTTGGCACAATATTTACGGTGAACCGAATAAAAAAAAGTTAGCAACATTCAATTTCAGATGAAATAATAGAATCAATAACCAAGAGACTACAGTTCTCTGGGACCTTTACAGGCTTTCCAAAGTTGACAAAGTAACAGTAATCCAGAGTATATAACCCATGAGATAATCTCATCTCTGACTTCAGTTCTCATCAGTTTCTTCATCCATGATTGATGTCATCAAGTTCTTAGCTTGCTCAGGATTTCAGGAGATATACAGCCTTCCATGGTAACAGAGCTGCAATTTTTGCTGACCATCTACACTACCACTGTGACTACTTTTTTATTTCTCTCGCTCTCCAAAGGTATTTCTAATGTTTCTTTTCCTGCAAGAAGGCCTTGTTAATGGCCTCCATCTGACTTGGATTCCGGGGTTTGAATAAAAAAAATAACATTCTTCCTACTGCAAGAATCCTTTCCCTAATTTAAAGGTTCATGACTACATATTAACTGTAAATGCTGTATATGATGGAAACCACTTCAAGCCAGGGGGTGTGATAGCACCCCTAGTTCCAGAACCTGTGCTTCACTGCCCTTCTTCTAGTGCCTAAATACAACTCCCACAGAAAGGCACGTGGAGACCCAGAATTCAATCTCTGAGGATTTTCACCAAGGATTGCATAGGGTCAACTTCTCCACAATCAAGTCCAAAAAGAACAAAAGGAATTAACTTAATTGTGAAGTACCAACTTCATAAAATATTATAGTGATAAAGAATAATAATAATAATTAATTAATTAATAATAATTTCTACAATATAACATGGATACCTTATAATCAACATACATTATCTTCACAGTTATACATAAACATAAATAAAGAAAATGAATTAAATCTAAATGGGTCAGTCCTCACAGAAACACAGGGAGAAGTAACTCAGGGTTCCCAAAAGCTTAGGTTGAGTTCACCTGAGTCTCAGTTAGTCTTTGATCACCAAAATCTATACAGTCTGCTGAGTTGAAAGCTCTGTAACAATACCTTCTCTCCTCCCCCTTGCAGAAACCTCCAACTGAAATCAATGCAGACTTTTCCTCTTCCTTTGCTGAAATCACTCAGTTTAAAGTATATAGATTAGGGCTGTCAAAGGATTAAAAAAATTCATTGTGATTAATCCTGAGATTTAAAAAATGTGCGATAAATCGCAGTTTTAATTGCACTGTAAAATAATAATAGAATACCACTTATTTAAATATTTTACCATTCCAGACGACATGCATCCATGATGATGACCAGTTCTGCTTGATAATGATCCAAAGCAGTGCAGACCAATGCACATTCATTTTCATCATCTGAGTCAAATGCCGCGAACAGAAGTTTGATTTTCTTTTTTGGTAGTTTGGGTTCTGTAGTTTGCGCATCGGAGTGTGGCTCTTTTAAAACTTCTGACAGCATGTTCCATACCATGATCCTCTCAGATTTTGGAAGGCACTTCAGATTCTTAAACCTTGGGTTGAGTGCTCTAGCTATCTTTAGAAATCTCATGTTGGTTCCTTCTTTGTGTTTTGTCAAATCTGCAATGAAAGTGTTCTTAAATCAAATAACATATGCTGGGTCGTCATCTGAGACTGCCATAACACAAAATATATGGCAGAATATGGGTAAAACCCTGGAGCAAGAGACATACAATTCTCCCCCAAGGAGTTCAGTCACAAATGTAATTAACACATGCTTTTTTTTAATAAGCATCATCAGCATGGAAGCATGTCCTCTGGAAAGGTGGCCAAAGTGCAAAGAGGCATAGGAATGTTTAGCATATCTGGCATATAAATACTTGCAATGCTAGCTACAACAGTGCCCTGTGAACACCTGTTCTCACTTTCAGGTGACATTGTAAATAAGAAGCGGGCAGCATTATCTCCCATAAATGTAAGCAAACTTGTTTGTGTTAGTGATTGGCTGAACAAGAAATAGGACTGAGTGGACTTGTAGTCGCTAATGTTTTACATTAATTTGTTTTTGAGTGCAATTATGTAAAAAAAACCCTCCATTTGTAAACTTCACTTTCATGATAAAGAGATTGCACTACAGTACTTGTATGAGGTGAGCTGAAAAATACTATTTCTTTTGTTTATTTTTTTTATAGTGCAAATATTTGTAATAAAAATAATGTAAAGTGAGCACTCTACACTATATATTTTGTGTTTAATTTAAATCAATATATTTTAAAATGTAGAAAAACATCCAAATATAGGTATAATAAATTTAATTTGGTATTCTATTATTGTTTAACAGTGAGATTAAAACTGTGATTAATCACAACAATTTTTTAAAATCTAGTTAATTGATTTTGCATTAATCTCTTCATTTAACTGTGATTAATTGAGAGCCCTAATATAGATTTAAAAACCTGTTACAAGAAAAATACAAAACTCAAAATAGCAAAATATAAGTGACTCTCCCCCCATCGTCACATTTAAATAAGAAAAGAGTTGGTGGACCATACTAGTTGAAACAAATTAACTAAAACAGTTTGGCTAAAATCAAATAACATTAAATTATACAATTAAAACGAAAGAAATTAGTTTTCCCTCTCAATTTGCCCTGTCTGTAATTAACAATGCCAGGGCTTCTCTTTTGGAAGGTTAACAGTATCACTAACCTGATGCAAAATGCTTCAGAGTTGAGGCAAAACTCCCAGCTTTCTGCGCCTGTGGCTCATCTTCTCCCAATCCACACAGATCATATGGCCTTTGCAAAGCAGCTGCCCTGACTATTTGCCCTCAATGGAGTCTGAGTCTAGCTACAGGGAACCTATTGAGCATGCTCAGAAACTTCTGTGGCGTGCTAATTGTGCATCTGCCTAGAGACAATGGCCCAGACACATATCATCCCTTCCACCCCCTTAGATCTCTAAAAAGAGAGAGATCCCTTTTAGGCACTTGAGTTACATTAACAAATCATGATTCAAGACCCACCCCAAAATCATGAGACTGGCTAAAAAATTGTGAGTTTTTTTAAAATTAAGATATGTTGGGTTCTTATTATTATTTGCCTTTTGGATTTTGCACCTTGAGGGTGCACTCAGGTCACATTTACGAGTTTTCTTCACAATTATGAGGGCTAGAAATGTACTTTGCTTTTTTAAAAGTGAAAGCTGCGGTTCTCTCATAATCATAGGATTCCAGGAGCTGGGGTTTTAAGAAAAATATCAAATATTGTGATACTCAAGGGTGTTGGCAACACTGAGGTACACCAGTGGAAGATCTTGTCCCATGTGTTCAGGGGAGGGGTGTTAAAAAGAGATGGAGAGTAAATTTAAATGAGGCAGAGAAATATAGGAAGGCTGTTTCAGAGAGCAGAAGAGGAGTCTTTGCCAGCAATAGTGGTGATATTGTGTGAAGGCAGAGGTTAAAATAAGGGTGAATGGGGGAGAGCATATCTTCCCCTTCTCTGCTAACTCAAAAAGGAAGGTTCCTCCTCCCCTCCCTGGCTTGGGTAAGCAGTGTTCCTGCAACTCAGTGGCTCCCAACCAATATGTATATCCTGGGGTTATGCAGAGGTCTTCTGGGGATACTCAACTAATCTAGATCAGTGTTTCTCAACCTGAGGTTGCAGCCCCAAGGGGAATCATGGAATGGGCTTAGTGGGGTTGCAAGTGCAGGGCTGGCATTAGGGTGAGACAAGCAGGGCAACAGCCCATAGCCTCATGCCATAGTGGGTCCTGTGAAGCTAAGTTACATGCTTCTGCCCCCGGCAGCAGGGCTTTGGTTTCAGTCCCAGTGCCTGGGTTTCGGGCTTCAAACAAGGCTAACAAGTGAAAAACAGGCTCAAGTATCACACTGAAATGTAAGTACAATATTTATATTCAATTGATTTATTTTATAATGATATGGTAAAAATGAGAAAGTCAGCAATTCTTCAGTGATAGTGTGGCTGTGCCACTTCTGTATTTTTATGTCTGATTCTGTGAGCAAGTAGTTTTTAAGTGAGGTGAAACTTGGGGGGATGCAAGACAAATCAGACTCCTGAAAAGGGTACAGTAGTCTGGAGAGGTTGAGAACCACTGCTGTAACCCACTCACTTAGGTGCTATGTCCCCTAGTGGTGGCACAGGCTCCTCAAAGTGTAGCTGTATTAGCAATCACTAGAGGGGGACAGAGTGCTACACTGAGTGAATTCCGGTTATATGCCCTGTATCTCCCCTTCCTCTCTGGTTAATGGGATGAGAGATCTCTCCTGTTTGAATCTACTTTCACCATGGCTGGAAGAGGAGAGCAGAGGATTGCAGAGAGAGAGAGAGAGAGAGAGAAACACACCCGCGTGTGCTTAAAAAAAAACAACGAAAAAGAATAAGAAATTAGAATCTGATGTTGACAAAAAGCCTAGAGTCAATGTCAAAATAGTGAGAAAACTTGCTAATTTAGTGAGGCCTTCAGTAAACTGTATAATGATGAAGTGAATAAGGAATGTACATCTACCCATCAACTTCTCCGTGAACAAGGCAACAGAGCCATCAGATTTTCAGAAGCAAAAAGCATCTGAAACAGCAGTTAAAATTAAACTCCCTTTGACACAACAGATACTTGACCTTGAAGATTTTTGCTTCCTTTTATAAGACTCTTTGTAGTGGTTTCCTAGATTACAATTAAATAGAGAGATATTCAGAACTTTATTCACTGCATAGCAGAAGCAAATATTGAAAGAACCTACTTCCCTGGAAGAAATAGAAGAGACGATTATATAACCTAAAAGACAATAAAATTCTAGGCTTAAATTAATATAGCATGGCCAGTCATAGAGGCATTAATTAAGAATTACTACCACTTGTGGCTAGTATTGGTGTATATTAACTTGACAGAAATTAACTAGCGATAAACTCATAGTGTCTAATTTACATGCAACCATCTGGTTGAAAAATTTCCATTGAAAATGTTTTTTTCACAGAAAATGTTGGTTTGTTTTTTAGAGAATTAAATTTTCACAGAAAAAGGGTCCTCCTTTCTGTGGAGAATTTTGATTTTATGTTACTAAAATAAATTCCTGAAAACTGAAATATTTCAGACGAAACCCAAAGAAATATTTCAGTTTTTGACTGAACTGTTTTATTTTACAAAATATCTGAGTTTTTAAATTTCTGCTAGAAATTGATATTTCCATGGAAAATGATGTTTTCATTGATGTTCTCCTTGAGAAAATAAACCATTGTTCACCTAGATCTAGTTTAAAGTATGATGTGACCATTTATGATAATGGGGTAGCAGAGAGGGCAGAGTGAAAAAGGAGCTGAGAGAAGGAGAGACATAACATCCTAGGAAAATCTTTGTACAGCATATATGCCGTATATAAGCCACTCCAGTATGCCAGTCTAGCTTTGCACTAGGTTGAACCTTTCAGCTCAATGTTGAATAAGGGGCAGCATGTAACTGTGCCATCTCAGGAGCAGCCTATAACTGACATTGTGAATCTGAGAAAAAATCCCTCCACTATTACTAATGAGGGAGGGGAAGGGATTGGAATTATTCAAAGCAGCTCTAGAAAGGCTGCAGAATATACCCCCTGTTCTTAGGGAGTGAGTGGAGGAGCAGACTCAGGTCTCCAAACCCTCCCTAACCCTCTCCACCCATTTGCTTCATTTTAAGCAGGGACTATGCCCACTACCAGATTTACACTGAAGATCCAGATTGGCTGAGCAACACAGGTAGGAGGTTTACTCCCCATTATTCCTCTGCTCATTCCAGAAAGACAAGGCACAATTTAGCCTGCTGTGCACATGTGCATTTGGGTTTATGTGGCTCCTCATCACACACGTTTCCCTTTAGTGTGGAAAACAACTGTTTTCCTCCCTTGAGGGAGACGAGGAGGTTAAATTTTAGGATTCGTTTTGCAAAGCCAGCTGAAAGAGGTTCATAATACTTTGGGCCCCTCTGGATTTGTTCATTTCTCTATGTAACTCCTGGAGACGTGGCAGAGAACAGCACTCTGTTATTTCAAAAGACAGAAAGGACTCACTCTGTGTTGGGCATACTAAGCATTATCTTTATTAAATATTGATTTTAAAATCTTTAAGTCACTAAAAGCTTGAAGTCTGTGATTAAATTATTTGTTAATCTAGAACAAACTTGTTCTGCTGTAAACAGAATCAACTCAAATAATCTCAGGAGGCTTCTTTGTGTTATGGTAAACTAAAAAGGCCACATATTTTTACCCTCAGATACTGGGAAAAGCTGTGGAGCTGGTAAACGTGCAATATTTGTAGGAAGCCTCGTCTCTGATGAATCTCCCATCTGAATTTATCCCATAAATTAACAGAATTTGTTCCAATCATGTCTCCTCTCTCGGGTAAAATAAGTTACAGTTTAGTGCAAAGATCACTGAGTATTACACAAAACTCCCATTGCCTAAAATGGGACATTCACACATAGAACAAAAGTAAGGAATGGCCCTGAGACCCACCGATGTTGGCAGGTGGATCACTGTGTACTGACAGGTTAAGGAGTGTAAAAACCTGTTATATTTGTTACTCAATCTCTCTAATATAGGGGTCGGCAACCTTTCAAAAGTGCTGTGCCAAGTTTTCATTTATTCACTCTGATTTAAGGTTCCCCGTGCCGGTAATACATTTTAACATTTTTAGAAGGTCTCTTTCTATAAGTCTATAATATATAACTAAACAATTGCTGTATGTAAAGTAAATAAGGTTTTTTAAATGCTTAAGAAGCTTCATTTAAAATTAAATTAAAATGCAGAGCCCCCCCAGACTGGTGGCCAGGACCTGGGCAGTGTGAGTGCCACTGAAAATCAGCTCGCGTGCCGCCTGCGGCACCCATGTCTACCCCTGCTCTAATACCACCCTGGGCCACTTGTTTGCCACATCTGTGTGTTATATTGCATCATTTAGATTGTAAACTCTTTGGGGCAGGAACTATAATTTATTATGCTTGTGCAACACCAGGCACAATGGGTTCCAGTCTGATTGTGGCCTTTAGGTGCTACCACAAGACAAATGCTTAATACAAATGCATTAATATACTGGGTGTTACAACTGGGAGTTCAGTGGTGTTTCAGTGCCATGCCCCATTACCCACCAAGAACCCCTATATCTCTATAGCCCTGTTATAGAAAATAGTAACCTTTCTAAATACAATTTGAACTGACCTATAGTGTTATACCAATATAATAAAAACCAGCAAGATCTTATTAAGAGGCATAAGGCAAAGATGCCACATTTATTGTAAATATAATAATAAAGCAAAAGACAAAAGTAAACAACGTTGTTTGACTAATTCCTATTACTACTTATTCCTTACACACACACACACACACATACATATATATTCATTCACACAATCATTCATTCAGGTTCTGTATAGGTGTTATAGTTACCAGCCTAGAAGTTGCTCATGCCAAGTTACTGGCCAGGTATCTTGGTCATGAGGATGGAGCCGAGTCTGTGTCAGATGCACCTGATGCTCCTGGAGGCTGGCGGCAGAACCAGAGACTCAAAGTCCTCAGTTTTTGGAGTTCATTCTTATAGGAATTAATTCCTATGTTAGTCTATGGGAACCGTTTCATCCTGCTGTTGCTGGCTCAATCAGCAGATGGCACATTCCTGGTGGCTCCACACTGTCTAATGTGGCACATTCCTTCCAGGTGTTTGGGATGGATCCCAGTTTACCCTCCGGGGGTTGTCTGGTGGTCCACTTGACACATTCTTCGGCCGATGGATCCTTTCTAGGCTGGCACCTCCCTAACCATTCACGTACATTAAGCATTCATCAACATACATTCCATATCTTAGGCAGAGTCAATTAACGGCTTAAGGCTCACAGCAGGGGTGGTAACATAGTGTCCACTTCAAGAACAAAGTCAATTAACTTGTTTGTAAGTTTTACATAGTAATAGAGTATCTTTCACAGGACAGATACAATCAATGTTTTCTGCAGACAGGAGCTTACAAGTTTTAACAGAAGAACTAAAAGATTTTTGCATGAGCTAAATCTCACGAAAGCTCATGCTAAAAAAAATTTGTTAGTCTTTAAGGTGCCACAAGTACTCCTGTTTTTTTTGCGGATACAGACTAACACGGCTGCTACTCTGAAACCTAAAAGATTTTTGTACTTGGTGAAACTGGGGGGTCACTGTCACTTGGGGGAATCACTGTTAGTACCTTCTTTAATATCCCTACAATAGAACTCAAGAGCAGAATACATTTCTTTATTTAATTCTATGGAAAGAATGTCATTCTTTATATGGTAGATTATACAGGCTTTTACAGTAATATGTTTAATTTATATAGAACAATTGCTGTCTGGAAAATGCTTTTCTTTCTGCAGAATTTTTTTTTGATTTCTTGCGGGAGGGGGAGGGTGAAATAAAAAGGAAATGTAAACGTTGTTGGACAAAAATCATCAGCTGAACACCTAAAATTTTGATTGAGAAATACTACCACATTGCCTCATGCGAGTTGTAGTTCGGGTGCCTCATGCGTTCATTCTCCTCTGTTCATTGGGCTCCTTGGCCAGTCTACATTTCCCATGATTCACCGTAGTCTCTCTTCCTGAGATACCGTGATGCAATTATGGTGTCATTGGAGATGCTGGTCCACTGGGAAACTCAGCTCTAGAGGAGAATTGGGGCATGAGGCAGATGAACTACAACTCCTGTGACACTTCAGGATTGAATACTTTTTGATGTTGGCTGACATTTTTCAGTTTTTGAGTGTTCCATTTTTAACAAAAAGTTGACTTTTTTGCATTAGGCAGGCATTTTTTGCAATATATATATATATATATAAAATCTGTTTAATCAAAAATCTAATTTTCCACTGAAAAAGAGTTTTGATGCATTTTTTTTTAACCTGGACTTTATAGAACTACTCTTTCAGTCCTGTTGAATTCTTTATGATATTGAAACAACAAATGGGACAGAAGGGGGAGGGTGGGCTGGCCAAATTGTGCCAGATCCTTCATTTCCATATATCTGCAGTAGTATAAATTTATACTGCCCACTCCATGTGTGACGTTGCACCCCATAAGGCTTTATGGAAATATGCTTATGAATGTATATATGACAGAACTGGAATATATTGTATGCTACATATGCCATGTAACATATCTCTGTAAAGGTTACGATCTACTGAATCTATTCCTCCTATTTGTATGCATGTGTCATTTTTGTATTCGAAGTTATGAATATTGGCTGTGTACTTGCTTGTTTTTAAGTAGCTTTAGTAAAGCATTTGGTCAGCTTCTTGAGAAAGGAATGTGCAAGTTAAGTGCCCAATCAAGAAACACTTAACAAACAATGGATATTGGAAGGCTCCAATCCACACAAGAAGTCTACCTGAGGATGTTCAAGGTAGCATGTGAACCATGGCTGCTACCTGTAAGTTCTGAATCATGCATAGACATGTGACTTGCCCATGTGACTCCAAAACTCCATCTTGTAGCTGGGATTCTACACAGGAGGAGGGAGGGATGTCCATCCACTAGAGAAAGTCTATTTAAACCCCTGGGAGACCCCTCCATTTTGTCTTCAGCTGGAACAAGAGATTACCCCCAAAGGATACCTGAAGGAAACTGGACAGTAACCACAGGGGGTGTGAGTTATTGCTGGACCCAGACTAGGAGGAGACTAGAACAACTCTGAGGATGCTGTTTTATCTGTATTCAGTCTTCTTACTGTATTAGGCATAGGCTTGCAAGTTTTATTTTATTTTGCTTGGTAATTCACTTTGTTCTGTCTGTTACTACTTGGAACCACTTAAATCCTACTTTCTGTATTTAATAAAATCACCTTTTACTTATTAATTAACACAGAGTGTGTATTAATGCCTAGGCGGGCGGGGGGGGGGGCGCAAACAGCTGTGCATATCTCTCTATCAGTGTTATAGAGGGTGAACAATTTATGAGTTTACCCTGCATAAACTTTATACAGGTTAAAACGGATTTATTTGAGGTTTGGACCCCACTGGGAGTTGGGCATCTGAGTGTTAGAGACAGGAACACTTCTTAAGCTGCTTTCAGTTAAGCTTGCAGTTTGTGGGACGTGGTTCAGACCTGGGTCTGTGTTTGTGGCCAGCAAGCGTGTCTGGCACAACCAGGCAGGGTTCTGGAGTCCCAAGCTGGCTGGGAAAGCAGGGGAAGAAGTAGTCTCGACACATCAGTTGGCAGTTCCCGAGGGGGTTTCTGTGATCCAACCCATCACACCATGACTGTTCCCCATTTCATACCATTCCAGTGACAGTCAGAAGCCAGGAAATTCATACTTCCAAGGGGTGTAGTATGGGGAATTTGCAGCAGGTCCATTTGGTTCTGGTGGATCCCCTGAGATCTGTGTTTGGTGATGGCATCACCAACTCTTTCCACAGGGTTTAGTAGAAGTGCTCAACATCCTCTCCCATTTTACTATTTATCCTGGCCAAAGGAAACAACAAGCTTTGTGAAATTTTAATAAATATTGTTCAAAACAAGATTTTTTTAATACACTGAGGATACTTTCAGGTTTTTTTTCCCTTATGCAAATGGTTTGTGTTTATAGAATCAGAGTATTAATTCTATGACTGCTAGAAAATAAATGAATCAAAATCATGAACTCTTATGTTAAGTGGACAAAGACCATCAGTCAAATATTACAACTGGTCATGGTATGTAAATGAAACGCAACAACTGTCAAGTATTGGCTGTATACATAAGTGCTAAGGTCAAGGATTTAAACAGAGGCAACCATGAGAAAGCATTTTCCAGGATTAATGAAGATTTTGCTATCTGTGGGATTTTGTACATGTATGACTATTAATATGAAAGAAAACAATTAAAAAAAACTTGCCGTCCCTAAGATTGTTATTATTCAATCATTATCTTCTTTGAAATGGTTTTGCACCTTGGATGAATGTGTCTCATTTAATTCGTCAAGGGTCTAAGACAACAACTATCTAGATTTAGCTTCAAATCCTTGCAAACCAAAAAAATCCAAATAAAACAATTCAAACAAATGAAACCAAAGTTTCAATCATGGATGTCTAATGTTAGGCTCTTGAATACTTAGTTGGGTACCTATATAGGAAAAAAAAGTGCTGTGCACTTGCAGCTCCCATTGACTGCAGTAGGAGCTGTGGTTGCAGCATTGCGCAGCAGTAGGGGCCGGAAATATGGCGCCCAGCATCTCTGAACATCAGTCTACTACTGTTTAGGACTCCTGCTTAAAAATTTTGGTCTAAGCTTCTAGAGGCCCAGACAGTGAGTGTACAGACCCAAAGTGTTTGGTTCTTTTTTGTGTCTTTGTTTTGCCATCTGTGCCTGTCCAGAAGATTCTGACCAACTCTTTTAGATGCAGACCTTACCTCAGTCTACACACACTATGGCAGCAGTTCAGTGAATAATGCAGTCACATGCTTATCTTTAAGTATGTGGCTATTGCTAGATAAATTAGGCTATAAATAAGATTCTGGGTTTTTTTTAACAGTAAGAGTAATTTACCATTGAGTCGAATTAACAAAGGGTGTGGTAGATTTTCCAGGACTTGAAGTCTTTAAATCAGTGTGAATATTTTCCTAAAGCATATGCACTAGCTCAGCAAGAAGTTATGGGTAAGGCTACATTTTAGTCATGGGTATTTTTAGTAAAAGTCACGGACAGGACACAGGCAATAAACAAAAATTCAGGGGCTGTGACCTGTCCATGACTTTTACTATATACCCCTAACTAAAACTTGGGTGTCGGGCAATGGGTGCTCTAGGGCGCAGTCCAAGGGGTGCTGGATCCCCAGGTTGCCCTGGATCCCTGATGGTGCTGGGGGGATGGCCAGCAGCATGTGGTGCATGGCATGGGACCCCTGCTAATGCTGGGGGGTGGCCAGCAGCATGTGGTGCAACCTAGGACCCCTGCTAATGCTGGGGGGGAGGAGGCAGGGGGCAGCTCGCAGCCCAGGACCCCTGCTGATGTTGGGAGGAAGGGCTGGGCGACAGTTCGCATCTGGGCCCTCAGTTGCTGTTGGGGGAGGAAGGGTTGGCAGGCTCCCTACCTAGCACCATGAGTCCCTGCAGCTCCTAGGGATGGGAAGGCCAGGGGGCTCCACGTGCTGCTCCCCCCACAAGCATTGGCTCTACAGTTCCCTTCAGCCAGGAACCACAGCCAATAGGAACTGTGGGGGCAGGGCCAGTGCATGGAGCCCCCTGACCCATCTGCCTAGGAGCTTCAGGGACATGCTTGTGCCCCCCACTCCAAGGTAAGCACTGTCCCGCACCCCTGCCCTCTGCCCCTAGCCATGAGCTCCCTCCCACACACCAAACTGCTGCTGCTGGCCCAGGGGCTGCCTGGCTTGGGCAGCCTCTGAGCCAGAACTGGCCTCTGAATCTGTGACTTTCGTGACCTCTGTGACAGACACGCAGCCTTAGTTTTGGGTTACTTCTGAGTTATGAGATACTTTTAACATACAACACTCCATTTGCCCTGGGATGTGTGCATTTGATAAATCATTTGGGTTATGGAGAGTTATGGAAGGACATGTGGATCAAAGTGTAGCCTGTCCCTTGTTCTCTTAGCTCTAATATTAGAGAATCATAGGACTGGAAGGGACCGCAAGAGGCCATCTGATCCAGTCTGCTGCATTCTTGGCAAGACTAAATATTAGCTAGATACCTGACAGGTGTTTGTCTATCCTGCTCTTAAAAAGCTTCAATGATGGAGATTCCACAGCCTCCCTAGGGAATTTATTCCAATGCTTAACCACCCTGATAGTTAGGAAGTTTTTCCTAATGTCCAACCTAAACCACCCTTGCTTAGGGTGACCAGACAGCAAGTATGAAAAATCGGGACAGAGTATGGAGGGTAATAGGTGCTCATATAAGAAAAAGCCCCAAATATCGGGACTGACCCTATAAAATCAGGACATCTGGTCACCATACCTTTGCTGCAATTTAAGCCAATTGCTTCTTGTCCTATCCTCAGAGGTTGAGAACAATTTTTCTCCCTCCTCCTTGTAACAACCTTTTATGTACTTGAAAACTCTTATCATGTATCATCTCAGTCTTCTCTTCTCCAGACTAAACAAACTCAATTCTTCAATCTGCCTTCATAGGTCATGCTTTCTAGACCTTTAATCATTTTTGTTGCTCTCCTCTGGACTTTCTTCAATTTCTCCACATCTTTCCTGAAATGAGGCACCCAGGACTGGATGCAATACTCTGGTTGAGGCCTAATCAGCATGGAGTAGTGCAGAAGAATTACTTCTTGTGTCTTGCTTACAACATGCCTTCTAATACATCCCAGAATGATGTTCAGTTTTTTTTTCTTGCAACAGTGTTACACTGTTGATTCATATTTAGCTTGTGTCACCATGCCTCAGTGGGTCACAGCTGAGAATATCAGATTCAGGACAAACTTCTGATAAATGGGGCACCCCAAACTGGTGATTATTCTTCCATAAGATATAACAAACCAGTAACAAAAGTAAACTTCTGTCTCACCACACTGGTTATCAAGAAGTCAGAAATGCAGCCTCCTTAGGTATCCCAGCCCTTGTTTCACCACCCAGACACTAGACTTAATGATTAGTGATTATTTAAAGCCAATTTCATGAAAGAAAGCATTCTTCTAATCCCAAGAAATCAGCCACATAGCCAGGTCTATATATAATTTGGATCTTACCCAATAATCACACTGTTGCAAATCCTTTAATATCTAAAGGTTTATTTGTAAGAGAAAAGAAAGAGGAGAGAGTTATAATGGTCAAAGAAAACAAATACGTACACTCATTGCAGAGTTCTTGGATCAGGTTTGTAGCAGTAATGAAATAAACTGCTGGCTTGTAAAGTCTCTGGTAACTTCCAAAAGATTAGAAGGTCCTCAGTCCATTGATTGGAATGCTTCTTTTAGTGTAACTCTAGTCCAGAAATCAGATTAGGAAAGAGGCAAAATTGAGATATTTCCAGGTTCTTTTATACTTTCTCCCATGTGGAGGGAATGCTTTCAGTTTGTGGAAAATTACAGCCACAAGGTTATAAACTCAATCGTTGAGGGGGCCATTCAGGGAATTGGGGTAAAAATCTGTCTGGGGATTGGTCCTGCTTTGAGTAGGGGGTTGGACTAGATGATCTCCTGAGGTCCCTTCCAACCCTGATATTCTATGACTCATCAAAGCATGCAAGGGTATGTGACCGTGGGCTCCAGACTGGGTTTAGCAGGCCAATGCTCAAACCACAGAGATATCCCTCCCACTATAAGAGCAAATGCCCAACATGGGACTTGAACTCACAACCCTAAAATTAAGAGTCCCCTGCAATACCAACAGCTAGTAGGATCAGCTATTACCCATAGTCTGGCTCAGACATCTACAGGAAGGCTCACCATGTGGGGATAAACTTCTATGGCCTATTGTGTTCATTAATGGGCCATCAACTTGAATGGTCCATTCATAATGGATGTAAACTACCGACTGGGTGTTGCCCAAGAAGCAAGCACATGATCCTGGAGCATGGTCAATATTCATAACTTCAGTTACAATGATAATACATGCCTACAAATTGGATAGTCATTTTCAGCAAGTCATAACTTTTCCATTAACACCTTTCATGATATACGTTGTACAAGATTTTTTGCAGTTGACGGACAGTGGCAATATTAATGATATAACTGGTCATGTTTCAATCATACTGCATCACAGCTTGTCCACTATGACCCCCAGATCCCTTTCTGTAGTACTCCTTCCTAGGTAGTCATTTCCCATTTTGTATGTGTGCATTTGTCCTTATTGAATTTCATCCTATTTACCTCAGACCATTTCTCCAGTTTGTACAGATCATTTTGAATGTTAACCGTATCCTCCAAAGCAGTTGCAACCCCTCTCAGCTTGGTATCATCCACAAACTTTATAAATGCATATTGTGTGGAGGAGGGATAGCTCAGTGGTTTGAGCATTAGCCTGCTAAACCCAGAATTGTGAGCTCCATCCTTGAGGGAGCTATTTGGGGATTGGTTCACCTTTGAGCAGAAGGTTGGACTAGATGATCTCTTGAGGTCCCTTCCAACACTAATAATCTATGATTGTCTAAATCATTGATGAAGATACTGGACCCAGAACTGTTCCCTGTGGGATCCCACTTGATACACCCTTCCATCTTCACTGATAGCTTCTCTCTGAAAATAGTTTTCCAACTTGCTCTGCACCCACCTCAGAATAGCTCCATCTAGTTTGTTTATGAGAAGGTCATACAAGACAGTCTCAAAAGCCAACCTAAAGTCAAGATATACCACATTTATCACTTCCCTCCAATCCCTGCCATCCACAAGGCTTGTTATCCTGTCAAAGAAAGCTGTTGGGTTGGTTTGACATGATTTGTTCTTGACAAATCCATGCTGACTGTTACTTATCACTTTATTATCTTCTAGGTGTTTGCAAATTGATTTCTTAATTATTTGCTCCATTATATTTCAGAGTACTGAAGTTAAGCTGACTGGTCTATAATTTCTGGAGTTGTCCTTATTTCCCTTTTCATAGATTGCCATTATATTTGCTCTCTTCGAGTCCTCTGGAATTTCTCCTGTCTTCCATGACTTTCCAACTACAATCGCTAATGGCTCAGATATCTCCTCAGTCAGCTCCTTGAAATATTCTAGGATGTATTTAATCAGGCCCTGGTGATTTGAAGACATCTAATTTGACTACCTAATTTTTAACTGGTTCTTTCCCTATTTTAGCCTCAGATCCTTCCTCATTTCCACGAGCATTCACTGTGTTAGATATCCTATTGCTCCTAAATTTTTGGTGAAAACCAAAAAAAAAATCATTTACCACTTCTGCCATTTCCACATTTTCTGTTATTATTCCCTCCCCTCCCCATTGAGTAACTGGCCTACCCTGTCCTTGCTCTTCCTCTTGCTTCTAATGTATTTGTAGAATGTTTTCTTGTTACCCTTTATGTCTCTAGCTAGTTTGATCTTGTTTTGTCCCTACATACTTGTGTTGTTTGTTTATATTCATTCTTTGTAATTTGACCTAGTTTCCACTTTTTGTAGTTTTTGAGTTTTTGATCATTGACGATCTCCTGGTTAAGCCAGGGTCATTTCTTGACATACCTCCTGTCTTTCCTACACAACAGGGTAGTTTGTTCTTGTGCCCTTTGAAAAACTATCTTGAACTGTTTTTCCCCTTAGACTTGCTTCGCATGGGATATTACCTACCAACTCCCTGAGTTTGCTAAAGTTGCCTTCTTGAAATCAATTATATTTATAGTGCTGTTTTCCCTCCTACCATTCCTTACAATCATGAACTCTACCATTTCATGATCACTTTCACCTAATCTGCCTTCCGCTTTCAAATTCTCAACCAGTTCCTCCCTATTTTTCAAAATCAAACCTAGAACAGCCTCTCCCCTACTAGCTTTCTCCACCTTCTCAATGAATAAATTGTCTCCATTACATTCCAAGAATTTGTTGGATAATCTGTGCCCTGCTTTTTCTCAACAGATATCTGGGTAGTTGAAGTCCATTCTTACCACAAAGTCCTTCCATGCTGCTGGTGGGTTCTGCTCAATAGCAATCCAAAGCAGTGCGGACTGACGCACATTCATTTTCATCATCTGAGTCAGATGCCACCAAGAGATGGTTAATTTTTTTTTTTTGGTCAGGTTCTGTAGTTTCTGCATTGGACTGTTGCTCTTTTAAGACTTCTGACATCATGTTCCACACCTCATCCCTCTCAGATTTTGGAAGGCACTTCAGATTCTTAAACCTTTGGTCGAGTGATGTAGCTATCTTTAGAAATCTCAGATTGGTACCATCTTTGGGTTTTGTCAAATCTGCAGTGAAAGCATTCTTAAATCAAACAACACAGGCTGGCTCGTGATCTGAGAATTCCATAACATGAAATTTATGGCAGAATACAGGTAAATCCATGGAGTCAGAGGCATACAATTTGTTCGCAAGGAGTTCAGTCACAAATGTAATTAACACATTATTTTTTAATGAAAGTCATCAGCATGGAAGCATGTTCTTTGGAATGGTGGCCGGAGCATGAAGAAGCATACAAATGTTTAACATATCTGGAATGTAAATACATTGCAATGCCAGCTACAAAATTACATGTGAACACCTGTTCTCACTTTCAGGTGACATTGTAAATAAGAAATGGGCAGCATTATCTCCCATAAATGTAAGCAAACTTGTTTGTCTTAGCGATTGGCTGAACAAGAAGTAGGACTGAGTGAACTTGTAGGCTCTAAAGTTTTACATTGTTTGATTTTTGAGTGCAGTTATGTAACAAAACAAAAATCTCCATTTGCAAGTTGTACTTTCCCAATAAAGAGATTGCACTACAGTACTTGTATGAGGTAAACTGAAAAATACTATTTCTTTCACTTATCCTTTTTATAGTGCAAATATTTGTAATAAAAATAATAATGTAGAGTTAGCACTGTACACTTTGTTTTATGTTGTAATTTAAATCAATACATCTGAAAATGTAGAAAAACATCCAAAAGTATTTATAATAAATTTAAATTGGTATTCTTATATTGTTCAATGGTGCGATTAAAACTGCGATTAATTGTGATTCATTTTTTTAATTGAGTTAATTTGTCTTAAGTAATTATTTGAGTTAACTGCAATTAATTGACAGCCTTATATAATACATGTTACTATACATACTCAGGAGAGATCTCTTTCCTTCAACTCTGCCTGCCTGCTGCCTCATTTACTGCTAATGAAACAATAATATGTTTATTAGATTGTAAATCCTCTGGTGTAGAGAACATGGACCAGATTCTCAGCTGGTAAAAATCAGCTTAACTCCATTGATACCAATAGAACTATGCTGATTTAAACAGTGATGTCACACAATTTGATTATTAGTCTCACCATATTTGATGTCTTTCTTAAAGCCTCAGCTCCTGGAGGCATGTGATTAGATGAGAAACTCAATTTTTAACCCTCAGGGTTGCAGCAAAAACCTTTTAAACATGACCAAACTGTACTGTAAAAACTCAGAACCCAGAAGGTGAATAAAATATATTCCTTGAAAAAAAATCTAATTTTTAAGGCAATCTGATTGTTTTGGGGGCCTTATTCATGAATTTTGAATGCTTGGGATTACTAATGCTGTTTATACCAGTAGAGAATAAGGCTCATATATATTTCTACTATATACCTCGCATGCTTCTGGGCATTGTTGAAGTACTAATAGTAATAGTAATAATAATAATTAATTGGGTGCACAGTAAAATCAGCAGGAAACACTTGATGTCTATTTCATTAGTGAGCCTGAAGCTGAGTAACAAACGCACAGGTATATCTTACTCACAACACATCAGATGTGTGGTTAGGCAAGATACAATAGCTTCCGCCCCACCTCTTTCTAGAACATGAGGTTGATACTCCAGTGACACATGCTGTAATGTGTTCTTTGAGGATAAAGACTCCAGGGTGGCATATTTGACTGCACTGTCTGAGAGCATCCACTCATCTTTGTGAAGTGAGATATATTGACTTTCAGAGCCATAAATAAGTGGAAGGAAGAAGGAGATGTCTATTGGTGCACAAGCTGAATTTTTCATTATTTCACCCATGACAGAGCTCTCTTTCACTCACCTGAGGGGACAGGTGTCCCTGCTACTCCTTCTTTAATAAGGATGAGTGTAGAGGGAGGCATGTTTTTGCTGCACTATTATGTAGAGAAAAAAATTGCTGGATGACTCCATTTTATCTGTAAAATATATTTTAAAAGTAAAAATAACAAACCCATAAATACTGTTGTTGTCTTTGGTGAAGTCAGGGACTGGAACACAGTCATCACATTAAATCAGGTTTTTTTAAACTATTTTACATTCTTATTAGAGAGAGAGAGAGAGTGTCAAAGTTTTACATCAAGTTCTGTAAATGGGGACTCTGAAACAGGGGACCTTTAAAACCATCAAGTAGAAGACTCAGATTTTTCAATCAAAGCACATAAGATGTACAAAGTGTGGAAGAAAAGAAGTTTTATTTTACAGATAAGAGATTAGTAGATTTGCTCAAAGTCACACAAGAAACCTCTGGAAGAGTCAGGAATTGAATCCAGATTATCTGAGTCCCAGCCTTAATCCCCAAACCATCCTTTCTCCCTTGGTTATTTAGTGTCATAGATAAAAGAGTAGGAAACAAACAATGTTGATTAGTTAAAATTCAGACACTGGCTGAAGCAGACCTCTGTCAGAATCATTGTCACGGTGTGATTACTGAACACAGCACTGACATGGGCTGGCTCTACTCTGCAGTATAATACAACACAGTGATTCTGCCCTACGGCTACTGATAGATTACTGAAAATGATGTCACCTAGTCCCGCACGTTGATTTAGGGATGCTTCAGTCTGGTAAAGAATACCATGAAGATACAATTCCTTGATTTTAATCCTCCAGCTGTGGAGAAGCAACAGATTTCCAGTCATCTATGTAATCCAAGTAGAAGAAAGCAAAATACAATAGTAGTTGGGCCTAGCATTCAATACAAATAGGTGTGGGTCATAAGAGAAGAGTTAGAAACATATTCCCAAATGCTTCACAGCCTTTTTATTTCTGTCACGCGTTATGACCAAGTGATATTATATCTGTATTTTCCGTATATGTGGGGAGAAAATCCTGTTTTGTGCATGAGTGACTTGTTATCTGAAAAGCTCATCTCTGCACTGCTATGTATGCTGCATTTCAGTGAAATGTGCAGTTATGAATACACACCGAACAGGCAACTCTTGCAAACAACAAAACAGGCCCCTCTGTTTAAGGTCTCAAGTGCTGTATAATTCACTGACATAAATCAGTAGATAGCACAGTGGAAGCAGTGTACATCACCTTGTGACATGGTTACAGTATATTCTGAATGGTAGTATTGCAATGTTTTTGAAAAGCTAATTTACCCAGACATGGCATGCTACAAACCACCAGAACACTTCTGACAATAAAAGGGTAATTTGTATGGGGAGTCAAGGCTGGAAACCAGTCTCAAGATTCCATTCTGCACATCTCACGGTTGATAAAGTACCAGGAGTTTTCCAGTCAACCTTTCTTCAATTCCACCTTTCCTTTCATTTACAAGTCTAGTACTTTCTGCTTCCACAATTATATGCAACATTAAAGATAATTTCTTATCATTAAGAGACCATAGCTTTTCAAAAGCTTCCACTTCATCCATCATAAAGTAAAATACCTGTTTCATATATTAGGACTGTCAGCCTTAATAATCTGTTATCTTGTAGGTTACCCCACTAACTGTGTAAGGAAAGTCTTCTGTAATTCACACATGAATATAGAGACTTTAGCATTTTTTCTTGGTTTGTTTTTTTCAGTCAGTGCCATTGTAGTCTCTCATTTAGGCCTTTATAAACATTTTCGTTATATTTCCCTATGCACCGTCTCATCATGCCACAGATGTTCCCTTCCCATCAGTTTCCTCTCCTCTGGTCTTTTGGCTTCTCAGGATTCTCTTCTGGACTTTGCTGAGGTTACAGGTAATGTATCAGATCTCTGTTATCTCTGACTGTATTGTGTCATCAGCCACTGGGCACTGGTTATAACAAAAAGAAATAAAACCAAGGTATATAACTATGAGCTTTACTGATCATGGGTGAGATCTTCACTCTGGCCCCTTTAGGTGTGGTGAAGGGACATGAGCAAAGTAAAGGGGCTCTAAAGCCCCATAATTAACTGGGGAAAGATTTCCTGGCACAGGCATGGTAGAAGACACCCTTGAAAGCCTTCATGCGTCTGACGAAGTGGGTATTCACCCATGAAAGCTCATGTTCCAATACATCTGTTAGTCTATAAGGTGCCACAGGACTCTCTGTTGCTTTTTACAGATCCAGACTAACACAGCTACCCCTTTGATACTTCATGCAGTATCATGTATATTGGTAGCAGGGTGTGGTGGGGTGGACTTGCAGCACACAGCACTCTGGGCATTCCAGGCTATAGTACAGCCTATAAGGCATCCTGGAGAGACTTCCATAGCAGGGAGATCTAAGTTGCATTGGGGTTGCTCAGGCCCCTGAAACAGCCCAAGTTCAGAAGTGAGAAAAGGTGGCTTCAGACCTCCTTTCCTCTAAGAGACACAGCAACGAATCTCATCCCATGTCTGCTTTGCGATGGGTATCCATACGTTAGAATGCTTGCCCTGAGATTTCTGGATTATGTTTTTGCACAGTGGCTTTTTTGGCTCTATTTGTGTGCCTTTAGGTTGTGCTGCAGTAAATCTTCACGTGTTTTAGAGTTTTCTGGTCATTTGAAAATAATTTTGACACTTAATTCACTCTTTAGTGTGGCACCCTTGATATTATTTTCTCTCGTTTTCTCTTAACTTCTTCAAACCCACTTTGATTGCATTCGATTTCCACTTTAATGTCAGGATAAAAGATTAAAGCATGCTGTGTTGAGGTTTAGTGTGGGATTTTCCTCCGGCAAATCACAGGATTTTGTCTTTCTACTTATAGTTTATATCACAGAAGATCAAGGTGTTGAGTATCCAATTGGAGCCATTTTTCCTGGTGGCATTTTATCTTGTGGGGATCTTTCAGTAATGGAGATTTGCCCTTTTTAAGAGATTTTTCACCCACAGCAGGGGTCTCTGATACACAGGTAGGCCTGCTATTTTGGTATTATTTCTTCCTGACCTGTTTTCCAGTTCCTCTAGTTTCAACAATGTAATTTCCTTAGGTGTTTATCTGTGGAGCCCAGGTTTTGTGGTTGGTCACTTACCTATCCTTGTTTCACCATCTGCAAGGAGGTCAGCTTGGTGTCTAAATTGTATAATTACTTTCCGTGAAGTCCCATTTCTCCTCAGCCTCATTCTCTTCAATAGCACTCAAGATCTCTAGTTCTGGGCACTCCAGGGTAGGTTGCTCTGATGTTAATGTTGCAGAAACTGCTGTCTTTGCATTCAACATGGCTTTCTTGAATGCTGGGGATTAGTCCATGGAAAGCCTGGTTTAGTTTTTGGTTCATTTTTCTGGTTCCATTTCTACCCAATGCACATCTGTCCTTCATGGATCAGAAAAACATTTCTGAGGAAGATTTTTTTTCAACCAAGACAGTGGTCCATAAGAACTGGATTCCATAGAGCTTAGCTTTGGATTAAGGCATTGATCAAGCTTATCTATTTATTTGTACAGCTCCCATCTTGTGGTATCTGCTGATCAGCCCAGTATAGTACTAACAAGAGTAGTGCAAAGTCAGAAGGTGAAGTGTAACATTTGAGTTCAATGAATCAGCAAAAAACAACAGACAAAATGTTACCTCAGGAAGGTTCAAGACCACCCATTGACTGTTGTCAATGAGTATCCAAAGAGAGAGGTCTGATGTTGTGCAAGAGCCTAGAGTTCTGATGTTTGAATCAACCCTATAAAATATATTCAAAATATTAGCACACTATTGAATGTTCAGTGCTTTCAGGTGTCAGTTAAGGTTAAAGAATCCAGTAAGGTGCCAAGTGATCTCAATCCCCAGTGATATCCATGCAGAGTCAGTGCTCAAAAAACACTGAGCCTTTTGCAATATCAGGGCCAAACTGATGGAAAAGGCTGGGAAATTCATTTTGATGGTTTGTCTTTGTTGTATAATCCACACTTCCACAAAGTGACTCTCTGTTCCCTGTAGTGTCTGGACCACATAGAAAGTTGAGTCAACTACAGACTTTGAGTCCTTTTGCTCATACTTTTAAAGTGGCAGTCCCCACTGTCAACGACTGCTTCAGGGGCATCACATCAGATCTATGGTATTGGTTGAAATGTGACATATTCAGATTGAAATTGTGTTACCAGACTGTTCCAGGAAAACCATTTGAAAATGAACTGGAAACAAACATATTATTATTTATTTGTATTAAGGCAGCAACTAGCTGAGGATAAGGGCCCCATTATAGTAGGTCCTGTACACACATATAGTAAGAGAGTTCCTGCCTTGAAGAGCTTTCATTTTAAATAGACAAAAAAGATACAGGAAGTTGTTCTCTCATTCCCATTTTACAGATGTGGAAATGAGACAGAGAGAGAGTAAGTGTCTTGAGTAGGGTCACACAGGAAGGCTGTGGCATAACCAAGAATTGAGTTCAAATCCCTGAGTGGTAGGCCAAGGCCCTGCTCACAAAATCATCCTTCCTGTCATTCAAGGAACACATTGTTTTCTTCCCTAAACACCAGCTAGTCTAAATGTGAATGAATTCAAGATGACCAGTCCTCAAAACCTTTGGCTCATGAATGGCTTTTATTTTTTGGTAAAATCAGAAAAAAGAACATGGAACAATTAGGCCAGATTAGCATGCACATTTTTCCTTTGAGAGTAGAAATAAAATAAACATAAAATATTTCTTATGATTATTAAATTAGATGAAGGTTAAATAAAAGCCAAGCTGTGTTATAGTAGCTCCATTTTAGAATATACAGGGTAATCAGTACAATTAATCAGTAATGACTTAGGGTCTATCTATATGTCTAAGGTACTTATATAGTCCCCATTATCTGAGCAGGTACCAGTCTTTAATGTATTATCCATACAACATCTTATGAAGTAAGGAAGTAAGGCTATGAGTCAGTCACAGAGGTCGTGGATTCTGTGATTTTACAAGACCTCCATGACTTCCTCAAAATTCCACTAATTTCGCCCCAGATGGTGGGTCTTGGGCTTAAGCCCCGCCACCTAGGGCTAAAGCCCGAGACCCACCACCCGTAACTTAGCTTTGAGGAACCCCCTCTGGTGTGGGGACCTGGGAAGTTGCCAGTCCTGTGTACATTTCCATGATTTTATTTTTTATTGTCCTCATCCTGTCTGTGACTTTTAATAAAAATACCCATATCAAAATCTTAGCCTAATTTATGAGCCAGGCTGAGGGAGATGGGTGGGGGAGAGTGTGATCTTATCCCGAGTGGCCAAGTAGGACCAGATTATAATCAAGGCCCTTAGTACATATAGAAATAAATATTACAAACTAAGAGAAAATTGTAGAGCTGGAAATTATTCTGGGTCATTTGCATATTTCCAACTGAAGGGTGTGATGGGAGAAGATAATTAATCATTAGATGGTTACAAATATGTGATTTAGTGGTGATTTTTTTGTTTTTTGTTTATGCCGTACTGAAGATAAATGTTTTAATTTTAAAATTAGTTATCATTCTGGAAACAGATGGGTTTTGAAATTAACAACAATAAAGTTAACTTCCCGCATGAAATGGCAGCATGTCTGCAGTCTATCTAATTTTTGTAGGATGATTATTAATATTAATTAATTACTAAACAAATACAAAATAAGAACATTATCAAATGTGCTATTCCATTGCATCATAACTTTCATTTATGTCTTCTATGAAGAAAGCTTTGTGGGTCAAGCACTTTTGATATCTGTGGATTGTCCAGTGTTGAGAACATTGCTGTCATTTAACACATAATACTAGTACAATATTTTGGACTGTCATTAGAGGAGGTTTTGGAACAAATTGATAAACTAAACAGCAATAAGTCACCAGGACCAGACGGTATTCAGCCAAGAGTTCTGAAGGAACTGAAATGTGAAATTTCAGAACTACTAATTGTAGTCTGTAACCTATGATTTAAATCAGCTTCTGTACCACATGACTGGAGGATAGCTAATGTGATGCCAATTTTTAAAAAGGGCTCCAGAGATGATCCTGGCAATTACAAGCTGGTAAGCCTGACTTCAGTACCGGGCAAACTGGTAGAAACTATAGTAAAGAACAAAATTGACAGACACATAGATGAACATAATTTGTTGGGGAAGAGTCAACATGGTTTGTGTAAAGGGAAATCATGCCTCACCAATCTACTAGAATTCTTTGCAGTGGTAAACAAGCATGTCAACCAGGGGGATCCAGTGGATATAATGTACTTAGATTTTCAGAAAGCCTTTGACAAAGTCCCTCACCAAAGGCTCTTACACAAAGTAAACTGTCATGGATAAGAAGGAAGGTCCTCTCATGGATCAGTAACTGGTTAAAAGAAACAAAGGGTAGGAATAAATGGTCAGTTTTTAGAATGGAGAGAAGTAAATAGTGGTGTCCCCTAGGGGTCTGTACTGGGACCAGTCCTATTCAACATATTCATAAATGATCTGGAAAAAGGGGTAAACAGTGAGGTGGCATAATTTGCAGATGCTACAAAACTACTCAAGATAGTTAAGTTCCAGGCAGACTGCAAAGAGCTACAAAAGAATCTCTCAAAACTGGGTGACTGGGCACAAAATGGCAGATGAAATTCAATGTTGCTAAATGCAAAGTAATGCACATTGGGAAACATAATTCCACCTATACATATAAAATGATGGGGTCTAAATTAGCAGTTACCGCTCAAGAAAGAGATCTTGGAGTCACTGTGGATAGTTCTCTGAAAACATCCACTCAATGTGCAGCGGCAGTCAAAAAAGCAAACAGAATGTTGGGAATCATTAAGAAAGGGATAGATATAAAATATGACATTGCCTCTATATAAATCTATGGTATGCCCACATCTTGAATATTCCATGCAGATGTGGTCACCCATCTCAAAAAAAGATATATTGGAGTTGGAAAAGGTTCAGAAAAGGGCCACAGAAATGATTAGGGGTATGGAATGGCTGCCATATGAGGAGAGATTAATAAAACTGGGATATTTCAGCTTGGAGAAAAGACAACTAAGGGGTGATATGATAGAGGTCTATAAAATCATTACTAGTGTGGAGAAAGTAAAGAAGGGAGTGTTATTTACTTTTTCTCATAACAGAAGAACTAGGGCTCACCAAATGAAATTAATAGGCAGCAGGTTTAAAAACAAACAAAAGGAAGTATTCTTTCACACAATACAGAATCAACTCGTGGAACTCCTTCCCAGACGATGTTGTGAAGTCCAAGACTGTAACAGGATTCAAAAAAGAACTAGATAAGTTCATGGAGGATAGGTCCATCAATGGCTATTAGCCAGGATGGACAAAGATGGTGTCCTTAGCCTCTGTTTGCCAGAAGCTGGGAATGGGCAACAGGGGATGGATCACTTGGTGATTGCCTGTTCTGTTCATTCCCGCTGGGGCACCTGGCTTTGACCACTGTCGGTAGACAGGATACTGGGCTAGATGGACCTTTGGTCTGACCCAGTATGGCCGTTCTTATGTTCTAACATATACCAGTCAACTTACAAAATCCTTTAAGAGAGTTACAGCTTGTGGCTCAAAGAAGCAAAACAATGAACCACAGAAATACAAGAACTACAAAAACAAGCTCCCTAACCAGTATGGAAAGAAGATATTTTTGAAGAGTTATAACAAAGGCAAGTAACGGATCAAAACAAGTATTTTTGAAGGAGAACAACATACTGAAGGAAATATCCCTAGTGCTAAATCAAAGTAAAAGGCTGCCTGAATCACCAAAGAATAACTTCAGCCTTTAATTTATTTTCCAGTCATCTTAAAAAACAAAAGTCCATAGGACTCTCCACATACAGTGGTTTGTTTGCTGGATCTGCAATGTGAAAATAATCAAAAGGCAGAATACTCATGGGTAGCTGCAGGACCACAGGATATTTCTTTTTTTAAAAAAATGAGAAAAGCAAATTTTAATCAGAAGAAAATTTCAATACTTTTGTATTTTTCATGATAGAAAAGAAACAAGTTATCGGCTGTCATTTTGGGCGAGGTAAATTACAACTGTCTTAACTTTCTTTGCTGTGCCTGGGAACGTATGTTTCCCCCCAAAATCACAGGGGAGATACTGGATACTTAGCTACTGCTGGATTCATGTCTAGAGCACTTTCTAAATCCAATTCTCATTATTATTATTTACATTACAGTCATGCCTAGAGACCCCAAATTAGGATAAAGCCCCATTTTGTTACTGTATATTATTGCTTCTTATTTGTACTTTGGTAGCACCTAACCCCAGTCATGGATCAGAACTCAGTTGTGCTAGGCCCTGTACAAACATGGGCTCTGCCCCAAAGAGTTTACAGGTTCAGGAATCCCATTGTGCAAGACACCATCCATACACATAGTAAGAGACAGTACTAATCTGAGCTCCGCCACTGACTTGGTGTGCAGCCTTAAGCAAGTCACTTCAGCTCTCTGTATCAGTTTCCCCAGCTGTAAAATGAGGTAATAATACTAGTCATTCTACCTCAGAGGGTGTTAGAAGGATTAGAAGGATTAACTAGTTAATGTCTGTGTTGTGTATTTGGTTGTCATGGTTTTTGTTGCTATGGCGACTGAGTTAGATTATTATGGGTTTGCTCAGCCGGTTTCAACCAGCTGAGTGAGCTCTCTGTATATCTGTAAATAAAATGGAGGTTTTGGTTAGCTGCCTGCTCTCTGGCCTCAAGTGATTGCTTCCTACACCGGCTGCCCCAAGGATATAACAGTCTGTCCAGTGCTTTGAGCCTGTAAAACACTGCATACATGCTATGTGTTATTATTTTACAGTTATTATTAATAACAGCAGTGGCAGTAGTTAGAGCTATCTGCAAAACAGCAATTCCGTTTCGTGATCCATAGCATGGTTCTCAAATAGGTGTTCTTTCCACTGCAGAATGAAACTTGTCTCAAAAAGGAGAGAGAGAATTATTTAGAGGAGGGACTTGAAACTTGCTATGCCACACCACATGCTAGTGCCCAAGCCACCAGTTTATAGAGAGTCTCTCTGATTCTACCCCTTGACATTTCATCCTGAACAACAAAGCCTTCCTGACAAAATTGTCATGGGAACGATATATTTTCACAAAATAGCATTTTTCAATGCTACATCATGTTAAGTCAGATCTTACAATGCAATATAAACTTAAGCACTGCAATGCACATGCCACATGGCATCAGACTCTAAAAGAAACATTGATCTTCTTAAGTGATCTTGTAGTCACTGTGAAGGTTTTGTCATGCTCTTCTTCACAGTAGGACAATCTTTAATTCCAGTCCACACAATATTCACTATTATAATTCATACACTTGACAAGGATATATAGTACATAGCCAACATCTTTTACCCAGCTTTAAAGAGCCTATATTGTTGACTTTCTCTCCAGTTTACCAGGGCTGCACAGATTTGTGTGTGTCGGCCAAAGTAAGGAGTTAGAGGAAAGGGATGTGGGGGAGTCATCCTGCTTCCAGTAGTTATTCTCTTTTTACCTGAATTATTATATGGAGAATCAAATGTAATTGATTATCCCCACTTAGAACTGAAAGGCCTTTAGGACATATGCATCACTACACAGGAAAATCTGATGTGGAAATTAGCTCCCAGTTCATTGCAATAGGCAAAAATATGACTGTTGAATTTGAGCAGTGTTATTTATGCACTAATATAAAATGTACAGCTATTTGCTGCGGGTGTCACTTCACAGTCAGAAATCAAATTACACTCCTGCTAAAATACTGGCACGCTGATATCAGCTACTGCTGCTGCTTTGCCTTTTCTGACTTTTCTCACTGCTGCTGCGAATAAAAAAGGAGGCCACTGGTGCTGTTTCTCTTACCAGCACTGTTTTCTCCTCCCGTAAAAGCAGGCAGACTGTCTGGGTTATCTCATGGCACAAAAAGAACGGAACATTTAATTGCTGCTGAAGTGCTTGTACAAAAGGTCACCAAACAATACGAGTTAGAATTATGGATTGTAGAGCAGGGTCCAGCGATTTGTTGGTCTACCAGATGTCTGATATATAGAAAATAAGGCGAAAGTAGGATAAACTTGATGGGAGAGGTCAGAAACAAGCTAACCAGCCATCCATAAAGCAGGTGTTCTTTGAAACAACTTGAAAGAAATCATTACAACATCTCATCTGTGTCCTAGAAAATGTTATCAGTGTTGTTACTGAGTATGCACAAACGGTGGGAACTAATAAATCTGTTAAGAATGAGCCCAGCCTCCCAGCTTGCACTTGAGGAAACAATGGAAAACTTAGTGTTTCCTGCTATGTTGAAATAATTCACAACCTTTGTAGTGAATGATTGAATGGAAGTGAGCTCTAGCCCAATGATTTAAATAAAGTTAAACAAAATGGTCTACCTCCTATCTTGGGGTTTTATACCGCTTCCCATCACTAGCACCTTCCATGTAAACTGAATAGCAATACTGAAGTCCCTGATGGACTTCTGGAGTGTCGTCTTCTCCTGTTTTTTGGGGTAAAAACTCAGTTTGAGGTATTTTTATTGTTATTATTTTTTATTTGTCTGGGTTGATTGATATGTTAGTATGTTACAGGGCTTTTATTTATGTACATATTTATTAAATTTTTAGGGGGAGGATTTGGGTAGATGCGGGGGTGTCAGTGTTGGGTGAGAGTCGTTTTTCCTATAATGCGAAGGTTTTTTCAAAGATGAAGGTTTTGCTGCATTTCTTAAAGAAGTTGATCCATAGCTGGATCCCTCGACCAAGAAGACTTTGTCCTTCCTCACATGCACTTCACCTTGGGCTTTGTGAGCTGCATTTTGTATAGTGAGGAAATCTCTATTCAAATGAAATTCCAATCTGCCTGAGCCTCTAGACAAAACTTAAATCAAATTCAGTCTGTACTTTTAACAAAAAATTGTCTTTAACATCTCTTCAGTCCAGTGAGTCAATCCTGCTCAGAACTGCGCCATCCTTCCTTTCTGCCCTCCTATCTAGAGTGAGGCCCAGTCTACACTGCTGCTTATGTCGATGTAAGTTATGTCACACAGACGTAGATTACATGACCTAATGCAATATCTACACCACGCTATGGTGGCAAGAGACTCTCCTGCTGACTTAGCTTCCACCTCTCTGGGAGGTGGAGTACTGAAGTCAACAGGAGAGCACTCTGCCATCAACTTATCTCATCTTCACCAGACCCGCTAAATCATCGCCACTGCATCGATCACATCAGTGCTGATTTAGCGTGCCAGTGTAGACAAGCCCTGAATGTCTAAAGCTTTAAAGTCTATATGTGGGAAAGGTGTATGAAAGTACCAGTTACATGGGAAGCATCATTAACACCTTTCTCCCTCCACATGGAGAGTCAGGATTACCTGATTCTAGGTGCTAATGCTGCAAGGATGCATGTTGATTTCTTTAATGCTAACGAGCCTTTGATTAGGATCACAGAACCAAGGTAACAAGACAGTTTTTTTTAATTTTCCCATTGATTGATGAATTAATTAAAGAACTCTAGATGGAATTCTTTAATGCTGTAAATGTGCCATGTTGATTGTTTTTTAGCATTGTCGGAACATTTTCTGCATTAAGTATCAGTCCAACATTGTTTTCCAAAATAAAGCAATTAACACACTATGAGATTGGTAGGCAGGTGTCTATACATCTGTGGGAAACAGAGACACTCTACCATAGTAAATAAACAGGCCTGCAAAATCCCCAGTAATGGACTGATTTTCTGAGATGATAAGCAACTGCACTTCCCACTGATTTCTTTGTTCATTCTAGATGCTCACTACCTCTAAAAATCAGGCTACACATATGCAAGAATCCAATGAGAAGTATGTATCAGTCTTAGTACAGCAGCAAAGACTACAGGGCCAGATCCTCAACTGGTGTAAACTGACATAACTGAATTGAAGTTAAAAAGCTATGTCAATGTACACCAACTAAGGGTCTTGCACATGTCTTTGCTTATAACTGATCCAGGAACACTTTATTTTTTGGCTGGCTGACTTTAGTTTTTCTTTTTCAATGTTCCCTTGGCAACAGACTGGCAAATTAACCAACTGTATATTGATGAAAAAAAGGGTTATAGATTGAAGGGAACCCATGAAGTCTACTTCTTTCTGTTAAGAGGTGATCCATGCCTGAAATAGTTTTGTCCAGGAGAACCAAAAGAAAAGCTACATAACTGCTCTGAAAATTAGGCCTGTTGTTTTTTTGCTATTTTAAAGTAAGATGATGTATCAGCAGGTGCTAATCTTGCATTGGTAGCTGGCATCTTACCATGATAGGGCTGATTTGACTGTGACATGAAAAAAATGATGCACCTCTAAATCAATTTTTATAAAAGAATTGAAGCCAGTGGAAAATGGATGATGGGAACTCAGCGGAATAGTATGTTATTTTAAAAGGACTTGCTGAAATATTTTAAAGACTATAGTGTTCTCTACACTTGTTCAGATGAGTGTAACTTTTCCTTTCATTGGTTTGACCATGCATGACAGGAATTCCTTACAACGCTTACAACTTTCTATTATTCCCAAAGTATATTTTATTAAACTATGTTGTTTTTGGTGTAGACACTGTGGACATTTAAAACACATTTTCATTATACAGGAAATGTCCAGCATTTAAAAGAAACAATTGTAGCAGGCCTAGAGTCCTAATCCTGATTCCTAAAACCATTATAAGTCAATAATAAGGAAAGCAAGAAGAAGTCATACTAGAAAGGTTAGATTTTTGAGCTCACCAATAAACTGTTTAGGCAGCATTTGATTTGGGCTTCTATGGCTTCAAGGACTGACAACAATGGATTAAGGACCTGACTCTCCATTGCCCTACACTTTGTGTGGTCATTCGTACAAATGCAAAGTGGGTACAGAATACTACCAAATCAGTTTGCTAGCACTTTGCACTCAGTTTGAATTGGTATAAATGATGGTACAAGGTGGACCTCAACAGTGAATCAGGCATATTGTCTTATATACCTAGGTCACTAGCTAAACAATATATCTGACCCTAGTAGTGGTTACTGATGGGTGTAGACAGTGTATGTGTAAGTGTGGAAATTGCATAGAAGTTAGAAAAGGACAAAAAATGGACAAAAAAACCCTTGACTTTTTTGTGATATTTTGTTTCAGGTTTTTGTTATAATTTTGTTTTTCTCATTTTCCATTTTCCAAGCAGTACCAGTTAGATGTGAAAAATACCTATTGGATGTATCTATCTTAGACATTTACGAAAGCTTCCATGATCATACTGTCTAGAGGCTCAGTTTGACTCCACTTGGAGTAGGGAGTAACAATTTGTAGGACCAGGCACATGTGGGATTCCATTGTAATAACAAACTATGGCCCTAATCCTGCATAGACTTATTTTTGTACTTGCTTAACTTTATACACTTCAGATATCCCACTGAGGTCAATAGGACTAGTCTCCCTGTGTAAAGTTAAGCTCTTGTCTAAATATTTGCAAGATCAGGGCCAAAACTGTGTTTCTGAAAATCCAGAGTAATCTTAATAGATGGGCATCATATATTGTTCATGATTGGCACACTGCAAAATGGGATGAGGTTGGTTTGGACGAGTAGTCAGAATAGTCAAATGATCATCCAAAATATTCTCTGAACTCTCTGCACTTCCTGAGGGTATAAAATTAGATTGGAAAATCTCACAAAACAAGCCTTCTTGTGATATTTTGGCATTCCGGTTATGGCTAGTATGGAATAATGTACAGAGGTGTGGAAACATAATACATTAAAAATAGGTAAATGGAACCTTGGAAAAATCTTAATTCAGATTTGGTCTGAGTGTCTGCTTCACTTATCCAATTATTATTTTTTTCAGCCATATTTTCCATCATAACATGCCATCATTGACAGGTGCCCTTTTCACTGGTTAGATGCTACCCACATCTGAATGTCCTGGAATGGTTGCTACAATGGGAAGATCTTATATTCATGTTTTTGTAATAGAGGTCATCCATCATAAAATGATCATATAGCCTTAGTTAGAAATGAATACTGATGGGACAGTAAAGATGAAACATTATAATATATTGTAAGTCCTTAGTACATTACAGACTATGGTATAGCAAAATAGCGATTGCTAATAGAAAATGAAAAATAGCTAATATTAAAAAACGTATTCACGTGAGATGATAGATATCTCTATTTGGCATGTACAGGGAACAGCAAATCATTTTCTGATTGTAATGGGAGGAACTTTATACTAGTTTTTTTATTAACATTACAATCTTTGTCACTGGATAGAATAACTGTATAACACTGTCTCTTCTTAGTAATGTCAGTGCATATATATTGAGAGAGAGAGTGAAAAGGAGACACACACACATAGGGATGAAATTCACCTCCTGTACAGAGGCCCGGCACAGGAATTATGCATCTCTTAAGTCCATTATTATTTTTATTACACCTAGATGCCCAAACCAGAATTGGGGCCCATTTTTTCTGTGCAAAAAGTCACAATTTTGCAAATATCTGGCCTTCCTTCAATCTCTCATTATATTAAAAAAGTAGCTTTGCACACTCTTCAGCCATGTCACCAGAATGGACAAAACCATCCCCGCACATCATGCTCTCAAACTTTCCAGTGACACATGAAGGGGTGCATGTGCTGATCCTACCTGGCATGCCCCACACTCTGCCCCCACAAAGAGATTTGTGGGTTTGTAGGATGGAGCCAGGTCTGGGAACTTCACTACAAGATGTCTGGTGCAATGCCATCAACCATGGTTACTCTGGGTGGTGCAATGCATGTTTGAGGTTGATTTTTAAAATTTCTATTACTGTAGTAGCTCCTGTGATGCTGGCAGACAACGTGCCAACTCATGCCAAAGCCCTTAAGTCTTAATTGAACATTGGCAAATACATAGCTGGAACCAGTCTGGCTCACCTGTGTATTAGTATTGTTAAAATAGGTATCAGAGGGGTAGCCGTGATAGTCTGGATCTGTAAAAGCAGCAAAGAGTCCTGTGGCACCTAATAGACTAACAGACGTTTTGGAGCATGAGCTTTCATGGGTGAATACCCACTTTGTCAGATGCATGTAGTAGAAATTTCCAGGGGCAGGTATATATATGCAAGCAAGAAGCAGGCTAGAGATAACGAGGTTAGTTCAATCAGGGACGATGAGGCCCTCTTCTAGCAGCTGAGGTGTGAAAACCAAGGGAGGAGAAACTGGTTTTGTAGTTGGCAAGCCATTCACAGTCTTTGTTTAATCCTGAGCTGATGGTGTCAAATTTGCAGATGAACTGAAGCTCAGCAGTTTCTCTTTGAAGTCTGGTCCTGAAGTTTTTTTGCTGCAGGATGGCCACCTTAAGATCTGCTATTGTGTGGTCAGGGAGGTTGAAGTGTTCTCCTACAGGTTTTTGTATATTGTCATTCCTAATATCTGATTTGTTTCCATTTATCCTTTTCTGTAGAGACTGTCCAGTTTGGCCAATGTACATAGCAGAGGGGCATTGCTGGCATATGATGGCGTATATTACATTGGTGGACGTGCAGGTGAATGAACCGGTGATGGTGTGGCTGATCTGGTTAGGTCCTGTGATGGTGTCGCTGGTATAGATATGTGGGCAGAGTTGGCATCGAGGTTTGTTGCATGGATTGGTTCCTGAGTTAGAGTTACTATGGTGCGGTGTGCAGTTACTGGTGAGAATATGCTTCAGGTTGGCAGGTTGTCTGTGGGCGAGGACTGGCCTGCCACCCAAGGCCTGTGAAAGTGTGGGATCATTGTCCAGGATTGGTTGTTTATCCCTGATGATGCGTTGGAGGGGTTTTAGCTGGGGACTGTATGTGATGGCCAGTGGAGTCCTGTTGGTTTCTTTCTTGGGTTTGTCTTGCAGTAGGAGGCTTCTGGATACACGTCTGGCTCTGTTGATCTGTTTCCTTATTTCCTCATGCGGGTATTGTTGTTTTGAGAATGCTTGGTGGAGATTTTGTAGGTGCTCTAACCCCTCAGAGAGAGACCAACACCTACAAAATCTCCACCAAAATCTCCACCAGTTTCCCCTCCCTTGGTTTTCACACCTCAGCTGCTAGAAGAGGGCCTCATCATCCCTGATTGAACTAACCTCGTTATCTCTAGCCTGCTTCTTGCTTGCATATGTATACCTGCCCCTGGAAATTTCCACTATATGCATCCGACGAAGTGGGTATTCACCCACGAAAGCTCATGCTCCAAAACTTCTGTTAGTCTATAAGGTGCCACAGGACTCTTTGCTGCTTAAAATAGATAGTAGAGTTATAAAAATGTTATTAATGTTTAGACTTTATGGAATGCTTGTAAGTTGCTGCATGAATTAATCTCACTTCTAATATCTGTATCACATGATATATGGTAATATTTAAGTGTTTGCTCTGTAACTGTGAATCACCAGGCAGGAGAGAAGCATTAATGAGTGTGAAATACTAGATTCCAACAGAAGGTGTTATCTTCTGCCCAACAAAAGGAGGCCTATCGACACCAGATGAACCATTGTGGAACATCAGAGGACCAAAGACTTTGCTGATTACTCACCCATGCACCCATGAACAGGAGATGTGCAACTGAATTCCTCCCAACAGCTGAATTAGCAACTCGAAGCAGAAAGGGAAAAAAGAATAAAAAGCCCTAACAAGGAGGCACTGTATCTTTTATGCTGCTTGGACTCTGAAGGGCAAGGATCACTAAGCATAAGCCAAAGTTCCCCATGCTTAGCCTGGGTTAGCCCTAAAGGACATAGAGAGTTTGCTTATTATAGAAGCTTCTATTACTTTTTGAAACTTAAGCCTGGAACTCATTTGTGTGCATATATGTCTACATGCTTTAACCTTGTAAATACCTCTCATTTCTTTTTCCTAGTTAAAAAAATCTTCAGATAGTTTATTATAGAATTGGCTAGAAGCATCTTCGGTGTGAGATCAAAGATGTAATTGAGCTGGGATAAGTGACTGGTCCTATAGGACTGGGAATAACCTGATTATGGTTTTGATTTTTAATGTAGGGAACCATCTATAACAAAGACAGACTTACCTGTGTGGCAAGACAGGACAGAGTACCCCAGGGGACTGTCTGTGACTTCATGTTAAGTCTGTTATAGTGCCTGAGGAGTTTACACTCTCTTGAGCCACTGCAGGACAGCTTGACACCTCCAATCAAGAATGAAGTGGTGCCCAATGCCCATACATACAAGGACCTTTTTGATAGTTAGCTCAGTTCATTTTTGTTGGTACTTTAGGAATAGTTTTGTCATTATTCTGATCTAATTAAAGTCACTGTAGTTCATTTAAAAGGCATGTTAGGGTCACCGTATTTTCAGAGACAATTTTGGAACCCCAAATTTCAAACTAAATTTTGTTGCTGTCTGCAGTAGTATGCACCTTGCATTTTCCAGTGATGCTGGGAATACCTTTCCCAGACTTCAAAAAAGAGCTTTGTGTGGCTCAAAAGCTTGTCTCACTCACCAACAGAAGTTGGTCCATTAAAAGATATTTCCTCACCCACCTTGTCAAACTAAACTTCAGTTTCATTTGATTTCAGTGAGAAACATTACATCAGGCCAGATTCACTACAGATTATGCCCCATTTCACAAAAGACAAGAAGAACATTGATGAACTTGGGTTGAGTTTTGTGTTTGGAAGGAAATCCAAGACTAATGCCTTGGTGTAGTTCCAGGACTAAAGTCTCGCACGCCTCTACCAGAAAACCAAATGAAATCCCTCCAAAATGTCCCAACATCTTTCATTCTGGTGGTCTTTTAAACCGATATCTCTGCTATTTGGGTGCTCAGATACTATAGGACTGCTGGTAAGTACATACCTAAAATATAAAATTAAATTTTAGAGGAAGTTATTCTTTTCCCAGTTTTTTCATAGTTTGAAGAAACCCTCTTTTTTGCTGCTGTAAGAAATACTCTGAGACAGAGCAGGAGTAATTTTATCATAATTAGGAAGACAAATCTGAGATGAGGTTCAATCCAAAGCTCTTTTAAATCTCCAAATATAACTTTGCCAGATAGTTTAACTCAGCATGACAGCTCAAGAAATCCAGCCAGTAGGAATCTGTCATTTCCGCCCAGATTATCACAGTTATAATACAAAAGTGGCATTATGCATGGAAATTAATTTTATCACATTGCAATATATGTTCTGATTCAGCAGCACTCTTCTCTACAATGTAATAAAGCAGGCAGAAGCGTAAATCATTTAGTAGAATATAAGCATAATGAGAGAAAGGACAAACCAATGTGCAGGGTGGATAAGAATGACATCAGTGTATCCCCTCCTTTGACAGATTAAATTTAGTAAAATATTGGAACTTGAAGTTATCATAAGTGTGATATGATCTCAGAAGGAAAAAATGATTTTCTGAAACTGCAGGAAAGAGGTCAGTATGTTATTAGCAGTTCAGAACTAACCATTGTCGTATAAAAGGAAAAGCATTTAAGGCAAGAGGACTGAACATTTCCTTATAAAAGACCCAGTGTCAGGTATCTTTATTAACCTTAATTTAAAAATACTTTATTTGCTTAAAAAAATTCCAGAGGATATAGCTTCACTCCTTGTTTTACTGTATTCAAATCTCCCATGTGGTTAATGAAGATCAGTTTAGATGAACTATATTAATGCAAGAAATCCTAATTAAACCATAGGGAACTATTTAAAAGGACCCAAACCTACAGACCTTACTCTAGTAAAGCCCTCATCTAGGGCTAAATTGTGGGTACAAGCGATTTAGAATCCTAAACCCCATTTTCAAATGTGATTTATTTACTTAAGAAATTAGGCACTTTTGAAAATGGCTCCTAAGTCACATAAGCACTCAAGAGAAAATTTAACTGGTGTGTTTAAGGCACAGCTCTGGGTAGGGGGAGAAGTGAATATACAGGAGCACCGGGATCAGAGGATCACCAGATGGTGTTGTGCCTCTGAGATTCAAGGCCCCAATCCAGGATAAAGACCCTATTTTGTAACAGGAAGCCAGTCCCTGTGTCAAAGAATTCATTATCTTGGCTTATGATAAGATGCATCAGGTGTTTGAGACAAGCAGATGAGGAGTGTGTGTGTTGGAGGAGTGGGTTCATGGTAGCAGTAAATGAGTTCTTTCTGCATAGGGCAATGAGACTGTTTTCTAGATGTCATGGCAGAGCTGAGTCTTAAGGAGAGATGTGAAGGAGATTAGGGTGATGATTTTACTGATTTTGATGAAGCTGCTATTTTTGCATTTGCCAGAGGGTTGCTCTAGGTAGTTTGTTATCCTAGTTTCTTGGGAAGGGGGAATTTCTCCCCACAAAGGGCCAGCTTTTGTCCCCTTACCCATGCTGAGTGGGACTTTCCTCAAGAATTCCTACTGAGTTCAGTGCAACTATCCAAGAAGTAAGTTACTATTCAACATGATGGGTCTGGCAGTGAGGGGAGGGTGGAGAATTGGGCCCAAAGTGTTTGTAGAGAGTGGTTTCCACGAGCTGAAAGAAAGGAGGAACTGTAATGCCAACACACCCTGGTCATCGGCGGGCAGGCGGGCGGGATCGAACCTGTGACCTCTGGAGTTAAATACGTGAGTCTCTATTGCATGAGATAAAAGCCACATGGCCGTTAGCTAAGGTGGTAGATCAGACTCATTAATCTCTCCCTAAGTGGTCTCGGTGCCACTAGAGGTGACAGAGCACCACACCCAGAAGGTGTGTGGTTTACATACTTTCCCTAGCTGAGGAAGCGAGTCCAGAGCTTCAGAGACTTCCCAGTCAAAATCCCAGATGAGCCCCCACTTGTAATGCCGACAGACCCCAGTCATCAGCGGGCAGGATCAAAGCTCCGACTTCGGGAACTAAATACATGAGCCTCTACTGCATGAGCTAAAAGCCACATGGCCTTTAGCTACGGCTGTAGAACAGAGTCATTAATCTCTCTCTAAGTGGTTTCCGTGCCACTAGATGGGACAGAACACCACCTTCAGAGGTGTGTGGGTTACACAATGTGCTGTCAATTCAGCTCCCTCCTGCCCACAGCCTTGAACTGTTTGCCACTGGTTTAATCTCCTCCTTAGCTAAAGATGACCTTATGGTTCTAGGCAATGAAAAAAAAATGAAAATGTGACTTATTTGTTATGCCTAAAGGTACTAAATAAGTATAAATAAAGTACAGGTTAAGTATAAGCACAACTAAACAAGTAGGCTGAAGAAAAAATAGATGGAATAGAGCATAAGGTGTTAGATCAATTTCCCAAAGGTTTTTCAACTGCTATCAAATTGCAAGCTCAGACAAGAAGTCAGATAAAATATTACAGGACAGAATGAGAATTGAAGCATAAAAGTTAGAAATAACCAAAGTATTATATGAAAGCTTTTAAAATATGTATAAAGAATACTAAAATATGCTGACTGTCTGTTTGCACACTGCACCCATTTCCCTACCAGACACTAAGCTCAGTAAAGCAGAGTTTTGAATCTGAGTATGAACACCAGCAGATCTTCATACCTGGTGTTTAAACGGGTATTTGGGTATCTGTTTTGAAAGCACAGCTTCACTCTGAAAAGTGACCGTCTAAGGTACTGATATGATAGATACATTACTATAGCATATGTATGCCCCCTACTCTTTAATGTATTTATCCTCGCTACACCCCTGTTATGTAGAGAAGTATTATCCTCATTTTACAACTGGGGAACTTATGACACAGAGAGTGAAATCCTGGCCCAACTGAAGCCAATGGCAAAGCTATTCACTTCAATGGGGCCAGGATTTCATCCAGAGAAACAAAGGCCCGGATTCACAAAGGGACTTAGGTGTTTTGGCACTCAGTGTCACAACACTTAACTTTTCGGCACCTAGAAAAATACTGGGATCCACAAAGTCAGAGGTAGGTGCCTGGGTTCCCTATACAATAAAGAGAGGGAGATCGTCACCTGAGAATGTGATCCACAAAAGCCAGCATGCTAGGAAGGGAGCCACCTAAGCTAGCTATGGGAGATGCTGATCAGAGTGTGGCCTAAATCCCAGATATAGGTGCCAGGCTGCAGGGAGGCGCCTATCTCTGCTAGCTATCCACTACAATTAAAGAGTCTTTGGGCCAGAGAGAAAACAAGAATGGCTCTGTAGCCTGGTAGTTAGGGCAACCAGGTGGGAGACTTGAAGCCCCACTGCTCCAATGACGATTTCATTATTTATTCACACTGCAACAGCTTCAACAGGGGAGGGGGCTGGACTTGATGACCTCTCATGGCCCCTTCCAATTCTGCATCTCTATGATTCTGAGAGTCAGAATATCCCTAGCTCAATGGTTAGAGAACTCTCCTGAGAGGTAGGCGATCCCTGTTAAAATCCTTTACTCCCCTCTGGAAGAGGAGAGAATTGAGTGCGCTAACCGTTAGGCTAAGCCAGATTCTGAATGGGACCCAATCTGGTAGGTGGCCTCTGAGCACACCTATGGGATCAGGCCCTGCAAGCAAGGTAGGTATTTGCCCACCTAGCTTCTCCCGATTCACAGATCCCTGTGAGGCTTAGCTGGAAGATAGGTGCCCCTAGAGTGAGGCAGCAGTACACATGTCCAGAGGCAGAAATCTAAGTGCCAAGAGAGTTTAGGCACTGACAGGGTTCAGTGGGAGTTTTATGCATCACAGTGGAACCTAAAACTGGGCCTTAGGTACCTAGGTGAACCCCACCCAAAGTGATTGGCCCAAGGTTACACAGAAGGTCTGTGGCGGCAGATAGATTTGAACATGGATTTCCTGAGTCCTAGAGTAGTGCCCCACCTTTCTCAACTGTGAAAACTGGCACAACAGGGTTCTACGTTCAGTTCTCATGATTCAGTCCCATAATATATTTGTTCCATTTGCATGTAAAAGGATATTTTTCTAACTGCTGGCCATGCAAATCAGCACCCAATGTGAATGTCAGACTGCATTTTTTATGCCCTACATTATTGAATGCCACCATTAATAATGATGGTCGGGTAGTGTCCCTACCCTCTGTTTGCCAGAAGCTGGGAATGGGCAACATGGGATGGATCATTTGATGATTACCTGTTCTGTTCATTCCCTCTGAAACACCTGGCATTGCCCACTATTGGAAAACAGGATACTGGGCTAGATGGACCTTTGGACTGACCCAATATGGCCATTCTTATGATTACACAACAGGGCCTAATTAGAAGTGAGTGAGCCAGAGAAGAATCCAGCTCATTCTTGCAGAGCTGTGTTTGCAGTGCTCATAGGAGTGAGAAGTTATTAAAAACCTCTTGTAGTCATGGTGGGCTAGATTGTACTGCATGGGCACAGCCCAAAGTAAGGGGCTGCACATTGCTGTCCTGCCCTAGGAGCATTCCATGAAAGGAACTATGTCACATGAGCCAGGATCACTCCCATGCTCTCCTTGTGCTCCAGGAATAGTATAGCAGCCTGTGTTGACTCATCTTTGCAGGCCAGTCCTTTGGGGACAATTGGAGAGAGTGGAAGTATGGAGCCACATGAGATAGGAGGATGCTTTGGGGAATTCCCCCAAACTTTATGGAGACCCTGAAAGTACCAGCCCTCTCAGCCTCCATCCCAAGAAGACAAGAATGATCTTGGAGCAAGACCTGTTGGGAAAAACTGGGCTATGTGGTGAAGAAGAGAGCCAGGCAAAGACATGGCTGTGGGATGGGGGCTAATAAGGTTCATATGATTCAGATGACCATCACAGGCCAGCTTGCCACCTGTTGTAAATTGGCATCGTTTATTGAACTCAATGGAGCTGCATTAATTTACACCAGTTGAGGGCCTGGCCCCCAAACCTTTGGGAGCATTAAAGTAAAACCTAAATGTTGAATCTTTTGCAATTTGTCAATTGCTAACTGAAATCTACTTTTATTACAATTCTCAATTTTTTTTTGGATGAAGAAGGAAGGAAGAGGTTCTTAACTACAGTGCTAACAATACTAATTATTCCAACACCTCATTTGTCTGCATGGAGAGAAAGTTAAACAAAAAGTCTCCATTGCATAAGCAGGAAGCTGGTATTTTTTTTAACTATCTGGTCTTCTCAATTCACTAGCTAGAGCAACTTTGCTCACTCTTTCAGCTGCTTCTTTGTCAATAGTTCTATCTATAGGTCAATTCAGCACAGCCGTCGAACAGCCACTCTTCCTATTGTGGATCTAAATGAGTGTATTCCAGTCATCCTGTAATGCACAATGGTTTGGAAAGTGCAGCTCACACACCAAACGCCCAGTATAAGACTGCATTCTAATCAGGGTTCATGAATCATGTAGGCAACACAATGAGAACATTTGAAATGGTGTTTGCATCTGGTATAAGACTTAAAATGTAATGGATTTTTAAGTAATTAGCATGAGCTATTTATCACACTGAGTTGTACTGAAGTAGTAGCTGAATATAAAAATAAATACAATTATGATGTGCATAAATTGCTCACTTCTTGCAGTGTTATGTTTTATTTAAAAAAAAAAGTCAGTGCCTAAGCAGGCTATCCAAACTGTCAGTGAGAATAGGAAATAATGTATGTGCTCTTTTAAAAATTTTCTTTTGTCATTTACAAGATGACGGGCTACTTCTGTGCTAGCTTTGATGGGATATAATGCAGGGCATCCATAATGTAGCATGTCAAGGACATTTTTAAAACATACTGAACATGTTCAGCTAGTCTAGGGAGTCTCACCAAATGATTCCTTCCTTACATTTCTCTATAGCAAGCCTATGATTCTGTAATTAAGGCACAAGACTGGCTGTCAGGATGTCTGGTTTTTACTTCTCACTCTGCCATTGACTAAGTTAAAGAGCTCTTTAATTTAGCAGACTAATGGATAACAACAGCCAGTGCCTGACAATTAAAGCCATTCAAATTCAAATGAAAACAAAGGCACAATTTTTAGCAGAGGGTGTGATAAACCATTAAAACAAACTATCAAGGGCAGTGGTGAATTCTTCAGCTCTTGATGTCTTCAAATCAAGACTGGGTGTCTTTCTAGAAGATGTCAAAGCCACATTATTGGGTAACTGACTCTTAGTCTGTAGAGTTTGCTGGATGAAATCCTATGTCCCTGCGAGAAGATCAGACTAGATGATCTAATTGTCCCTTTTAGCCTTAAATTCTATGGATCTATGACTTCCTGTGAGACTTTAGGGAAGTTACTGATCCTCTCTGTACCTTGCATAGGCACTGACTCCAGAGCTGGAGCACCCACAGAAAAAAATAGTGGGTGTTCAGCACCCATCAGCCACAGCTGTTTTGCAGCACCCCTAAGCAGCTGTTTGGCAGCACCCCTGGGTAGTTGATTGGAGGCATCACTGAACAGCTCTTTGGTGGCTGGGGGAGGGCTGAGAGCAGCAAGTGGGCAGGCCCCTTAGGGAGTGGGAGGAGTGGGGGCAGTCAGACGTGGGGGAAGGGCAGGGATTTGGGGGAAAAGGCCAGAGCAAGGGCTAGTGCTTGGGGGAAGGGGTAGATGGGGGGGTAGGGCAGAGAGGAAGGGCAGGTGAGCCAGCCCCTGGGAAAAGATAAACTGAGTGCCTATGGTGCCTTGGTTTTCATCTCTGAACGAAATAAAAGTATGTTGGGAAACTTAATTCCTAATGTTCATGCAGTGGGCAGAGTTTGTCAGATGAAAACTGCCATACAAGTACCAAGTAAGAGTTTAATGATTTAATAATTACTGATAAAATTATTGGCCCTTATAAATCAATAATATAAAAATAAGGCGTTTGGAGAGTTTTTTTCTGAGAACAACTTGAAAATATGTTTTGAGTTTTCAGAAGAGCACAGGGTTGGTCTGACTTTGCATCCTTGGAAGTCAAGGGTAAAACTCCAGTTGACTCCAATAGGAGCAGAATTAGGCCAATGCTGGATGCTTTTGAAAATGCCACACATACTATTTTAGAGCTAAATTTTGCTCCTGGATGTACCCAAGGCTCTCACTGACTTCAATCTGACTTGCTCATGAATGCATTTGAGGATAGAATTTGGCACATAGGTTTTCAGTTTATCAAGGGCTATAACTTAAAATAACTCTTTTCTCGGGCCAGCTGGAAGAAGTGATGTTGCAAAGACAACAGGCTCAGGCCCCGAAGGTGTAAACACCTTGCGCTGCTCTTCGGTGAGCACCTCTGACTGACATCAACAGTGGCAATGATTGAATCCTGCAGGAGCTATTTCCTTCTTGATCTCCTCAGCTGTAAGGGCTGGGTTGCTGTGATGCAGGACCTTTGGGAAAGAGAAGGAGAAATAAGAGTGTGATCACTCCAGAAAAGCCCTGTCATGAAGATATACTCTGTTTCAATAGTTCTCTAAAAAACCCACAGTCAAAAGTGTAAATAACAATTAGAAATAATACGAAAAAAGGGACATTCACTAAACAAGACCTAACAGTTACCATCTACTTGTCACTAATTAGTAAACTAAAAAATGAAGCATGACTGTGTGGTCTAGAGTGCTGGAGAGCTATTCTGTGGTGAGTATTGTGAGCCTGATGAATCATCCCTGAGCCTGAACCTGATGAGTCATCCCTGAGCCTGAGAGTTCTGAGTGCTCTGCGCTGGATGAGTCATCTGAGATAACTATCTATGAAACCTAAGGGTCCAGCCAATATCCAGAACAAGGGTCTAAGCAGGTGACCTCAAAGAAGGTATATAGGCTTTTAAGGAAAGCAGCCACTCAAGTCTGCTCAAGGTCACTATCTTGTTGTGACTTTGCCATGCTACAAGGTAGTTCTGACAGACTACTCCTGTTCCTGCTCCAGCCACACCAGGCATCCAGCTGTCCTGGCAGTTTGAGCAGACCGGTCCCTATATTCTTGGCTCCAGCAACCAAGATGGAAGCCCCTGGCATGTCTGTCATTGAGATGACAGAGTTGGTCCACAACCTTCAGGATCAACTAGCCCAACTGCAATGGAAGAATGCTCCCTTCCACTCACACATCCCAGCAGCTCCAGTACTACCGGCTACAGTGCCTCTGGAACATGGCAGAAAGGTTCCACTGCTAGAAAGATTTGATGGGAACTGCCAGAAGTTCTGTGGTTTTATTAAATAATGCCATGATCTATCCTGGTGACCAGATTAAAGTGGGGCTTATCATCAGTTTATTGACTAGCGAAGCCCCAGACTGGGCCTCACCATTTCTGGAACAGGCAAGCCGATCCTTACTAATTTTGATGAATTCAGCCATGCTTTTTCCATCATATTCAATGATCCAAATCTCACTCAGACAGCAGAAACCACTTTGCAGTTTCTGAGACAAGGCCGTCATCCCTTGGCATACATTGCCCACTTTCAGTGTCTGGTTGCCAATGTGGCATGGAATGAGGCAGCCCAGATCTACCAGCATCTGGACAATGACATAAAAGATTAATTGGCCCAGGGCAGGCTCTTCACTATTCTGAACTCATTATCACATTGTGCAGCTGCCAGCTGTATTGAGAGTCCTCCGTCTGGGAGATGCCAAGGAAGAAGAGGGCACACACACAACCCCAGCCTAGCCCTTCTCAGTTTCAGCCAGCCACACAGGCTGTTCCAGAGCTGGAGCCTATGCAAATTGATCCAGAATGAAGCATCTCACTGCTTAGGAACAGGAGTACTGGCAGCAGAGTGGCCTGTGCCTATATTGTGGTGGACAATACTTTTGCTACTGAGTGTTCCTGTAAATCCAGGCTGTTAGCAAATATGGGAAACGACCACATCCAGAGGGGGTTGCAGCTGGACATAACCATGGAATCAAGTACTCCACACAAGGCCCTTCTTCTTTCATCATGGCTTTGGCAGGCACAAACTGTCATCCTCCACTCCTGCAGGTCTTGCTCTGCCTCTGCATCCCAGCTAAACCTGAGGTAAGCTATATCCAGATTCTGGTGCTTCTAGTAATTTTATGGATGTGGGGTTCACCAAAGCTAACCAACTGCCAGTGCAGAAGAACCTCACCTCAGACCTAGTGGAGTCAATTGATGGCAGCGAGCTGTCCTGAGTTCCAGTCACCCATGAAACCTCACCCTTCCAGGTCAAAATCCAGGACCATCAGGAAACGCTTCAATTTAATTGAATCAACTCGTCACACTTCCTGATCATGCTCAGCATTCTCTGGCTCTCTGAGCTTGATCCAAACATCTCTTGGAAGACAGAAGAGAGATGATTCAAGGTGAGCTACTCCTGTCAACTGTAGCTAGCTAAGTCAGGAGTCCAGAAAACAAGAAGGACAGGGGGCGAGAAAGGTCACTGCCACAAAAGAAATGATGACATCTTATCCCTGTATAGACCTTACAATTGCCCCATCAACTTCCAGCCAGGGACCAGAATTCCATTTAGATGGATTTATCCCTTATCAGAACTAGAGCTCAGGGCCTGAGGAGAATACCTTGACAAGAATCTAGCAAAACATTTCATTAGTTTGTTCATGACTCCCACTGGAGCCCTGATTTTGTTTGTTTAAAAAAAAAAAGGCTCCTTGCATCTTTGTGTAGTTTATTATGCATAGATCAAACTCAATATTACGAACAAGCATCCTTGGCTTTTGATCAAAAGAGTGATTCAGGCAAAGCATTTAAAAAGCTCCATCTCTGTGGCACTTACAATCTAGTCCACATTTGGGATGGCAATGACTAAAAAACCACATTTCACACCTTTCATGGCCATTTTGAGTACCTAGATATGTCTTCCCATCTTTCCAGTGCCACAGCCCAACGCTTGATCAATGATATTTTTTACAGATGTCTTAGAGCAGTTTGTGGTGATCTATCTGTCATGATCCACAGGTCTCAAACTTGGGTCTACAGGAGCAATCACATTCCAACCCTCCATCTGGCAGCCTGCTGATACTAGCTCACCTGGATCCAGGAAGCCCAGCCCCAGTTTGAGACTTCTATTGGAAAAGTTCAAGGGCATCTGATGGGCCTGTTAGCTGTACTCAAGACAGCTAAAGGAACAGGAAGCTGTCTCAGCAATTGGACTCCACCCTGTTCTGGACTGGACCCCTACCAATAGGAACCTTAACCCTAAGGCAGGGAGACCTACCTATTGGAGGTAGGGTTCAGGTTCCAAGTGCCCAACCCATAATGCTATGGCAGAGAGCTCTACTCATAGGAACCCTAACCCTACAGTGGGGAGCCCTACTCATAGGAACCCAAACCCTAGCTCCTAAAGCCCTACCCATAGGAGCGCAAAACCTAGGGTGGGAAGCCCTACCCATTAGATCCCTAACCCTAGGGTGGGGCCCTACCCCTAGGGCAGGGAGACCTTCCCATAGGAACCCTATCCCTAGCTTCATCTGCACCCCGATAGGTACCTTAACCCTGGGGCAGGGAGCCCTACCCATAGGTACCCTAACTCTGGCTCCATGTGCCCTACCAATAGATACTTTAACCCTAGAGGGAACCTTACCCATAGGTGCCCTAATCCTAGGACGAGGAGACCTACCCAAGTCCCCTACCCATAGGAACCCTAAACCCCAAGCATGGAGCCTTACCCATAGGAACCCCAACCCTAGCTTCAAGTTCCCTGCCCATAGGAAGTTATCTCCAAAAGCCCTACCCATAGGAACCCTAACCCTAGGGCAGTGATCCCTACCAATAGGAACCCAGCGTTGGGGCTGGGATCCTTAACCATAGGAACCCTAATCCTAGCTCCAAGTGCCCTACCCATAGGAACCCTAATGCTAGAATGGGGATCCATACCCATAAGCACCCTAACCCTAGAGCAGGGAGCCCTACCTATAGGAGCCCTAACCCTAGCTCCAAGTGTGCTACCCTTGGGAACCCGAATCCTAGTGCTGGGGTCCCTACCTATCGGTTTGATTTCCTGGCATCCTGACACGGTCTGATGCCTGGAATCTCATTCGTAATTCTGACCTCCAGTCTGTTTCCTGACTCTGACCCCCTGGTATTGTAAGTCAGCCTTACTCTGGTTCTTGACTCGTGGTTCTGATCTCCAGTTTGTTTCCTGGTACTGACCCAACCAACTCCTGTCTGGTTACTGCAGACTCTGGCTCTGACTATTAGGTCTGGCTGTGACACTACCTGGATGCCATCCTCCCCTCTCACAAAATCAAGCCCTCCACAATCAACACTGGAGCATCTCTGAGCAAATGGCCTATATGGGAAGCCTGAGTTTGACTGACATTCTATTGACTTCTTAGGCTATGTCATTTCCTCCAACAGGATAGATATGGACCACCAAAAAGTGTCTGGAATCATGGATTGGGCAGCCCCAAGAAACATCTGTGACGTCAAGTGTTTCCTAGGGTTTGCCAACTTTTAGCACCAGGTTCAACAAGGGGTTTTCAAAGGTGATGACCCTGATTACCTGACTGCTCTGGAAAAATAGTGCATTCGCTTGGATACCAGAAACCCTGTCCACCTTTGATCAATTAAATGAAGTGTTTCCATCAGTGCTCATCTTTGTACATCCAGACCCTTTGTTGTCAAAGCAGACACCTCCAACTATATGATCAGAGCAGCTTTGTCACAACCGCATTGGTCCCAGTGCATCATCCTTGTGAATTTTATTCCTGGAAACTGACACCCATGGAGCAAAACTGAGATCAGTGACAAAGAACTGCTGCCCATTGATGCCACCATCACCAGGAAGACACACATTTCCCAGTCTAGGTATATGCAGCTCACAAGAACCTAAAATACCTGTAAGCCATGAAAGCTCTCAATCAATGCCAGAAAGGTTGATCCCTCTTTTTCCCCACAGGCTTCACTTCACCCTGACCTATTGCCTACGTGGAGGAATGGTACCTGAAGGAATGGCAAACCCGATGTGTTGTTTCATAATAGATTACTGGGACCAAGGAGATGAACCTGCCACAATCTTGAAATCCTACCATTTTGCCAACATAGTGGTGAACAATAACTTGCTGTCTCTTATGAAATCCCTCCTACCTCTCGATCCATTTGTAGTGACATTTATGTTGACTGGTATGGACCTAAATTCAAAATTTTTGATCAAGAATGGAATCTTCCTGTTTAAGGACTGGATTTATATTCCTGATGGTCAACCATGTCTAGCAATACTCCGGCTATGTTGTGATTTGCCTGTGGCTGGCCATTTCAGTCACTGGAAAATGTTGAGGCCGATCTCTTGAAATTTCTGGTGGCCAAAACTGCATTCATTCATTGAGTCCTACATGAGCTCCTGTGATGTGTGTGCTCAAAGACTCTCCACATCAAACCTATTGGCTTTTTGATTCCCCTGCCACTCTCTCTCAATCTTGGACTTCCCAATTCCCAGAGCAATACGACTGTGCTAGTCATTTCAACTTGCTTAGAAAAATATCTCATTTTATACTATGCCTTCAAATTTCCACTGCAGAGGTAACATCCTAACTGTTTTTCAACCATGTCTTCAAACTCCATGGTCTATCATCTAACATTATATATGATAGAAGATTGCAATTAATTTCACATTTTGGTGAGAGTTGTTCAAGCACCTGGATGTGGATCTACATGTCTCCTTGGCTTATCACCTCCAGGCAGATGGAATGACTGAGCCAAATTCTTGAGCCATACCTCCATTGCTTCATCAGTTACCACCTTTCATTCCTCCCTTTTGATGAATTCACATACAGCTCTGACAGATCTGACAGATCAACCCACCAGACCCCTTTTTACACCAACTACACTTTCCACCTCAGGTTCCGCCTATCCATGGCAAATGGCTTTCACATACTTGCAGCCTCCAACCTAGTTGAACACCTGCTCTGCATCCAGGAGGAGTTGAACGCCACCTAGAATTGGCCAAAAGGAATTATAAACTCTATGCTAATCTTCATAGGCAGAGAACCCCTCACATTGCAGATGGAGATAAAGTGTGGCTCTTCACACAGCACCTGGCTCTGCCTGACCTTCATGAAATATGGATTACCAATGCCTTGGCCTATTTCAGGTCATCCAGCAGATCAACCCTATAGCCTTCAAACACCAAGTGCTCAAGACAATGAAAATATACCTGGTATTCCATTTCTCAGTGTTGAAAAAAGCATATTGACAACACCTTTCCCAGATGAGTTCAGCTACCACCCTCATCTGTCATGGTCCAGGGACATGGGGAGTACCTGTAAAGCAAATCTTGAACTCTAAAATTCACTGCGGGAAGCTCACGTATCTTGTCAATTGAAGGATCATTTGTGGGAGCTGGCGCAGGACCTACGTGCACGTCCCCTACTTTGAGTATTCCATCATTAACACCCCAGTAAACCATGTCTGAGGACCCCTGTGATAAATGTTTTGAATTTGAAGTGTCATCCCTGAGCCTGAGTGTTCTGAGACTGATGAGTCATTTGAGGAAAACTACGTGTGAGGCCTAAGGACCCAGCCAATTTGCAAGCAAGTGTCTAACCAAGTGACCCCAGGGCAGGTATATAGGCTCCTAATGAAAACAGCCACTCTAGTTTGCTTAAGGTTACTACCTTGTTGGGAATGCTCTCTGGTAGTTCTGACAGACAGGTCCTTTTCCTTGTCCTGCTCCTGCTCCTGCTCCAGCCTGTGCCTGATCCTACTCAAGCCATGGCTGGTCACTGGGCTGTCCTGACATATGCTCTTCTAGATTCAGTCTCAGGTAGCCACCTTTGTACAACACTGTCTTTAGCTCTAGTCTATGTTTGGACTATATGCCTGTGCAGGGAGGTAAAAGCGCCCTTCAACTCCAGTATGGACTTCCAGGACCTTTGGGCTGGTCATGCAGGACAAAATGGCAGAGCGCAAGTTGATGAGGAATGGGCAGAACCTTGGCTCCCCTGGCAATGAGCCAGCCAGCACTGCTGGCCAGCACACGATGGTGCTATAATTTACTACTAGCATAGGTCAGCAAATTACGGAACTTTCCCACTGGAACAAGAAGGAAGCAAGGTAGGAACTATGGCCCAAAGGAAAGTCTCACAGGCACAGTGTCTTCCAAAGCTACTCCCACCCTAGGGCTGTGCCTAGAGGTAAGCTCTAACCTTATTCGGTAGGTGAGGTTTGCTATTGCCAGGGTTTCCTAAATGTTGTTAAACCAAGATGGTGATGATGTTGGAGGATGTTTTTCTTCCAGTGATTTGCTTCAAGGGAGCAAGGGGCTAGTTGATGGAAAACCAGTACAGAAAGGGACTAAGACAACGTGGTGATAGGTGACCTTATAAAAACTTGGCTAGCTCGATGGGGTGGTCAGGGGTAGTGGTGGAGCTTTTCCTTTCTCATCTGGGCCAGATAAATCCTCTCTGTGACTTTGGCTGCTACTCAAATGTGCTGTGTGTGTTTGTGTGTGCATGTGAGAGTGTGAAAGGGAGGCGCATCTTCTGCTGTGCACCTGCCTCACTGAATGCACCTGCACCAACCATTTCCTCTGGTACAGGAATCTGATCAAATATACACACTGTGCTTCTGCTTTATGAAAACCCTGCACTCAAGGATCATCTGACTCACAACTAGAGAATACATTAATTAGGTCAAACCAAACTTTCCTCTCTCCCCCCAGAAATCTCCTTCCTCACTAGGAGCAGAGTTCAACACTTTTTCTTTGCAAACAGAATTTCAGCATCTCTCTTGTCACAGGTTCTTTCCTAACTGGTTTTTGCAGTTGTTGCCATAGTAGCAGGGTGGTGACTTTTTTGACCCGAGAGAGAGAAAGAGAGACAAAGAGACAGTAAAGTCTCAGTAGCTCTCAGGCTGGGGATTTGATTGATCTACTCTGTGCTGGAATTAATTCTTCCACTTATTAACGTTTTCTGTTGAATTAAAACTTTGAGACCTGACGATCCTAAATTGATTCAGATTGAATGCAAGGCACAATTAAAATGATGACTAGGGGCCTGATAGAAAGAAAAAAGAACTACAATGAAAACAGCAGCTGAACCTGAACCTGACAAGACCATATATATCAGATGATGGATCTGGGGGAATTACTCAGGGAATGTTCTATTTTTTCCCCTTTCTGCACTAGATATACTTAAAGGAACATTGTGGTGAGAAAATCCAGACCCACCTTTCACAGCCTTAGAAGCCCCGGGCCCAAAGTGCAACATGAACACTATGTTTCTATTGCACAGAACAGACAGACCACAGGGGGGCCCCACCCACCGCCGTGCACTGCAAAGAGGAAGGCTGTCAGCAGTGGAGTTCTGCCAAGGGGCAGGGAGTATGTTGGGACATGGTGAGGGTATAGTCATGAGGACAGCGAACACCAATCCTAGTTTTTGAGGCCAGGAGAGAGCATTAGATCATTTAGTCTGGTGTCTTGCATAACACAGGCCATTACATTTTGCACAGTTACCTGTGTATTGAGCCCATTAACTCACATTTGGCTAAAACAGGGGCCGGCAACCTTTCAGAAGTGGTGTGCCGAATCTTCATTTATTCACTCTAATTTAAGATTTCGCGTGCCAGTCATACATTTTAATGTTTTTAGAAGGTCTCTTTCTATAAGTCTATAATATATAACTAAACTATTGTTGTATGTAAAGTAAATAAGGTTTTTAAAAGGTTTAAGAAGCTTCATTTAAAATTAAATTAAAATGCAGAGCCCCCCAGACTGGTGGCCAGGACCCGGGCAGTGTGAGTGCCACTGAAAATCAGCTCGTGTGCCGCCTTCAGCACACGTGCCATAGGTTGCCTACCCCTGGGCTAAAACATAACTTCCAGAAAGGCATCCGGTCTTGATTTAAAGATTGCACAAGGTGGAGAATCTAGTACTTTCCTTGGTAATTTGGTCCAATGGTTAATAAACCTCACTGTTCAAAATCTGTGCCTATTTTTTCTTATTTGCAGTTGACTGGGTTCAGCTTCCCCCAGTGTCCTTTGCGATGCCTTTTCTGCTCAGTTAAAGAACCTTTCAGTACCTGGTATTTTCTCCCCAGGAAGGTACTTATACATTGTAATCGAGGCACCTCTAAATCTTTTTGATAAGTTAAACATATTGAGCTCTTTAAGACTCTTACTGTAAGGCATTTTTGCCACCCTAAACTGTTCCTATGCAGGCAGCAGGCTACCTGGGGAGGCTTGTCCCTCAGCCAGTTCCCCAGCTCCCTGCTACAAGCTAGAGGGAAGCCCCTGCAGCCCCTGTTGAATGGGAGGGTCGGGGAACACAGAGCCTAGCCGTGTTGGGCAGCCTGGCTGGAGGAGGAGAGGGAGAGGAACAACAAACAAATGTGACAGTGAGTTTTCCCTTTCCAAGCTTTTATTAGCTTTGAGTTTGAACTTTTTGTTATGCAGCCAAAAGAGGTGAAAGTAAGCCAGTTCTCAATGCTCCACTTATTTGCCGGTACACTACTGCACCTTTTTTTTTTACCGGTACTCCATACCGGGCCGTACGGGCTTACTTTCACCTGTGTCTGTAGGCCAGTGTGGACTGGTGTGGGGCCATGGCCTTTCCTCCTCCTCTCTGCTTGCCATCCTCTGTGGGATATAAAATAAGCAGGCTTTGTGTTCCCACTAATGCAGCAACCCAAATTGTCTCTGGCCCTTGCGTGAGGCATAAGAATGGTCGGGGAGGAAGGGTCATTCCACCTTCCTCCTGTGCAGAGGCAATCTGGCCCTGAGAGGGTCCAAAATGGGATGGTATGTGGAGCAGGGGTGTGTGAGAGGGAGCTGGCTCCCTGATTCTGTGGGCCAACACCACACCGAAGCAACATAAAGCTGCTGACACGGGGTTTTTACTTGTACAACAAACCCTGAACCTGTCCATGATTTCCATGTCAGGGTGGCGCTCTGACACACCTCCTGCCCCAGACATCTCACCTCACCCACTCCCTGAAACATTTCCTACCTGACACGTCCTCGTATGTCAGAAGTGAGGAAGCAAAGGTGCAGAGCCCAGAGCTACCACAACTGTGCCAGCAGGGAGTAAATTCATAGGATCAGAGTCTGTCTCTTTGTTGGTTGTACAGCACCTAGCATGGCTGGGGCCCTAAGGCGCTGCCATGATAATAATAGTTAATAATAAATAATCCTCTGCTGCTGCATTGCTGTCAGTTTCTGTCCCCTCAGAGCCTCTTGGCTGGTGAAAAGGAGATAGATCTGATTAGAAAATCTGACCCAGTGTACTGAGTTCAGGCTTTGGACTGTTCTGTACCTTGACAGATGGACCTTGGGAGGTTATGGGACTATTTCAGGCAAAGAGGCAACAAATCAGCCAGCATGAATGCCCAGATTTCCAATAGGTAATTACACTCCTGCCCCTGATAATTTGTTCCCTTCTCCTCTAGCTTTCTTTCTATACATTCTGCACTTTCACAATTCCTTCGGTTCCATAAAGCTTCACTCTAAGTGCTGAGATCTCCCTTCTCCCACTCTATACTCTTATAATCTGCCAGTTCAAGCAGAACCAGGGTCTGTGTTGCCAATGCAGCACACATGGAAATGAAAGACTTGTGATTTCTCTCACCCAGGCTTTTTAGCTGGAGTCCATCTGCTCCCCAGTGTCTATCTGAGAATGCACAGCACCTCCTGCTTCTTTCCTAACAGCCGGGGAATGGGTTGAAATATTCAAATGGCACTTTTGAACTGACTTGTCACTCTTTATTAAATACAACAATTTGTTTCTTTTTCTGAGGCTAAAGAGGAGCAGCAAAGGAAAGAACGGGCCATTATCACAAGCAGGGCTAAATTTTCAGTGGTAAGCAAACCTTTACCTTTAGCACTGACTCCCACTGAAAACTCCCACAGATCTAAAGTAAGGACTCATGTAACACTTTGAAAATGTCACCTTTGTTGATGCCCATTATGCTGTTAGAAAAAGAAAATCACATTATGCCATTATTTTTTTTAGCAGAACTCCTCATTGCATTCCTTGGATAGTTCTGCTTAAAAGCACAGGGCAGTACTGCAGAAGGTTTAGAAAGGTTAAAGGGTTAATATCACTAAACCTAGGTTAGTTCTTCGTGTAGCAAAGAAATTTTGTATGATGTTTTACCCACAGCTAAATGTGAATGCAAAAATTGGCTGCAGGCTATTACTTGGAAGTTAGAGGTGCTAGTCAATGTGCTTGCATTTAAACTGAAAACAGACAGAGCTATGGAAACACTATTTCCCATCATCATGTATCTCTTACCCTCTATTGTAGTGCCATAGCGAACATTTTACAGCTCTCATCCAGAAAAAAAAAGATAATTGGCATTACACAAAGCAGCTGCTAGACACATTCATTTGCTGTCACTTTCACTTTCAATTGCCATGGCTGCTGTCATATTTTGCTGCTTTTAAAGGTGTGTATCTATTGTGTATCTTCCTCTGCTGGATTTTTCAGAAGAGATGTAAAATCAGAAGTCCTGAGCACTTGTGGTCCCAAAAGGTCTTATAAACCTATATGTCCAGGTGCAACCTTATTCTTCTGCTATTGATGTCATGGCAAAACTCCTTCTGACCTAGTGGTTTCTTGGGCTCACCTGGAAGGGGCCTGAATTTCAGGATATCCTATGCACTCAAACTTTGAAAATCAGCTTCTTTAAGATGTCATGAGTGGGGCACCTGATGATCAAGGCATCCCAAATCACTAGTCACTTTGAAAATCTTGGCCTTGGTGCCTAATATCAGACACCTAAATAAAAATGGGCTAATTTGCTGAAGTACCAAGGACCTGCACCAACTATGGATTTCTATGATAGCTGTAAGGATTTGATCTCTTAAGAAGGCAACTTTTTTGGGTGCTTACATTTGGACTGAATCTACCCATCTCATCCACTCAGCCTATTTAATCTTAAAAAGCTCTCATCACCACAGTATCTTGGTTAGTTCCGTGTAGAGCTGGTCAGAAAAATAAAATTAAATCACAAAAATGTTCATTAACATTCTCCATCCAAATGTTTTCACTGAAATTTTTCAGCCAGCTCTACTGCTGTGCCACATGGCAAATCAATGACCCAGTCATGGAGTTTGAATTTGCAGCCAACTAGAACTCAGTATCAATAAAGTAGAGAGCAAGGAACTGGATAGTTAATGATTGCTGCTCAGGTCTGAGGCTTGGATCCCAAGCAGAATGCTTCTCCAGAGCTTCTCTCTCTTTCTTCAAGGCAGTAAACAAGTTCAAGCTTACTTAACACGTGACAAATTGTAACCCTTCTTGTTTAGGGGTCAGCATTTCTTCATCCGCCATTTATACTCTGACTCACCCTGTACATGTACTGTGCCTTTCTAACTGTCTAATTTCACCTCCTCACCTTGGGTCTGAGCCAATGCCTAGTGAAGTCAGTGGAAAGACTCCCATTGGTTTTCGTTAACTTTGGATCAGGCCTCTTACCCACTATAGGTGAAACTAATTTTCTCTATGTTCCTAATTGAACAATTGAGGCTTACTGTGCTTTACATTATGACTGCCAACAATGGAACAGTGGAATTGTGTAACGTGATGTGAACTTCTCTTTTATTCTGTTATAATGTGTGTTCTTCTACATCACATGCAAACTGACAACACATTGACTTGGTTAACTTTGGTGACTAACTGATAAAGAACAGGAGACACATTGCAGACAAATAATATTCAGCCTCTGATGATCATTACAGGAAAGCCTTTGAAGAGAATGTTTTGCGTAAGTCACCACTTCTGAAAGCATTATCTTCCCACACTGTTGGCAGGGAGGACATTGTCCAAGTTATTCACCTCATGAGTACATGATTCAGTGTGTCTTGTGCTCTATATGAATGTACATTAGCAGGGTTGAAAAAAGGCTCTTAATTCTTAATAAGAGTGTGCATTTGATGGCTACCACTGACAGCATAAAGATTCAGTGATAACACAGTACATAAGTTCAGATATGCAAGAGTAATAGCCAGAAGTATGGATTTAATTCTTAAAGACTTCCTTTCTCTACATATGAAGGAAATTTTTGATTCCCCACCTTTCAGTTACTGAATCCAAGATAGCTGCTCAGCATGTGCCTTGGCATTCTAAGCTGACCAACCACATATGCTGAAAAATGAGTCTAGATTTCAGCAGACTTGTTCTTTGTCAGTCCAAATTTCTCAGAAACAAAGGGAAACTGGCCTGTGAAACATCATTGCCAAAGAGTGGAAACTTCTGTTTCCTTGGTCATATATTGAAATTGTTGAAGGTGAAGAAATGGCCTGTGGGGGTCAGGCATAGGGTAGCCAGAGTGTCTTTTAAATAATATGGACTAATAATGTTACTTAGAATTTATAGAGCATGTACATTTACAGGTGAAGCTTGGCATTACATTTATTATTGATTAGTTAATTAATTAATTATTATTATTATTACCCTATTCCAAAGGAGGAAACTTAGCCAGGGACACTGAGTAACTGAAGTGGGGCTAAAAAGCACACACAAGCCATTGCATACACAAGTAGAGGCTATGTTTTGAGATGTTAACCCTTTGCGAACTTCTGAGGGATTTAGTCATATATTTCACACTCAACGTTACAAAAAAAAAAAAAAAGCGTGTGTCTAGACTTTACAAAGGGAGAAATAAGCCAAACACATTTTCTTTGTTGGGATTGTAGGAATGTCTTAGCATCTGCCTGTGGGCCACCGTCACCTCTTCATTCAGACATTAGCACCCATTGCTGCCATGCTCTTTGCATCATTTGATGACTATTATGGTACTTTTTTTCTCTCAAGCCATGTAGCCTGTTCTGAAGTCTCAGTCACTGACTGCAGGAGGAGAATCTCAGAGTAGTGCAGCTAAATTATCCCAGCATATTAACCTTTACTTAGCAAACCCATGACAAATTTTGAGGTGACAGGTGGATAAAGGGTTTTATGTGCTCCTTCTTGGTGTAAATTGGTTGGTGCAAATTATACACTGACAGGACAGAAGACTGGGGGTACGTCTACACTACAAGACTATTTCGATTCATCTTAATTCGAATTTCTGGAATCGACCTAATGTAGTCGAAGTTGTGTATCCACAATAAATACAGTAATTCGACTGTGTGAGTCCACAGTAACGGGCGAAGCGTCGACTTTTGAAGCGGTGCACTGTGGGAAGCTATCCCACAGTTCCCGCACTCCCCACCGCCCATCGGAATGCTGGGATTTCCCACCAATGCATGCTGAGGGGGGGAAACTGTGTCGAGGGTGGTTTTGGGTAACTGTCATCATTCAACCGTCACTCCCGCCGGCGGGAAATCAGTTCGTGCACTTTTCCTGCTATAAGTGACAGCGCGGACGCCACAGCACTCCACTGCGACCATGGAGCCCGCTGCGATCATCGCTGCACTTATGGCTGTTGTCAACTCCTCACACCTTATCGAACACCTCTTCCACAGTGAGATGCTGAGAACTCGGTCGAGAAGGCAACGGCAGCGTGGTGAGGACATGAAGTCTCAGAGTGGCACAGACCTCTCAGAAAGCACGGTACACTGCGCCGTGGAGATCATGGTGGCAATGGGTCATGTTCATGCTATGGGATGTCGATTCTGGGCCCGGGAAACAAGCATGGACTGGTGGGACCGCATAGTGCTGCAGGTCTGCGATGAATCACAGTGGCTGCGAAACTTCAGGATGCGTAAGGGCACTTTCCTTGAACTGTGTGACTTGCTGTCCCCTGCTCTGACGCGCAAGGACACCCGGATGCGAGCAGCCCTGACTGTGCAGAAGCGAGTGGCCATAGCCCTCTGGAAACTTGCAACGCCAGACAGCTACCGGTCAGTAGCGAACCACTTCGGCGTAGGCAAATCTACCGTGGGGCTTGCTGTGATGCAAGTAGCCAATGCAATCGTTGATCTCCTGCTCTCGAAGGTGGTGACCCTGAGAAACGTACAGGTTGTCATAGCTGGCTTCGCCGCAATGGGATTCCCAAACTGCGGTGGGGCTATAGATGGGACTCACATTCCTATCCTGGGACCAGCCCACCAGGCCAGCCAGTATATAAACCGCAAGGGCTACTTTTCCATGGTGTTGCAAGCACTCGTGGACCATAGGGGACGGTTTACCAACATCAACGTCAGGTGGCCGGGCAAGGTTCATGACGCGCGTGTGTTCAAGAACTCTGGTCTGTTTAGACGCCTGCAGGAAGGTAGTTTCTTCCCAGACTACAAAATAAATGTTGGGGATGTGCAGATGCCTACAGTGATCCTCGGGGACCCAGCCTACCCGCTAATGCCCTGGCTCATGAAGCCCTATACAGGCGCCTTGGACACTGACAAGGAACTCTTCAACTACCGGCTGAGCAAGTGCAGAATGGTGGTGGAGTGTGCTTTCGGACGTCTGAAGGGGAGATGGAGGAGCTTACTGACTCGCTCGGATCTCAGTGAAAACAATATCCCCATTGTCATTGCAGCTTGCTGTGTGCTCCACAATCTGTGTGAGAGCAAGGGGGAGACGTTTATGGCGGGATGGGAGCTTGAGGCACATCGTCTGGCTGCTGATTACGCTCAGCCAGACACCCGTGCGATTAGAAGAGCACAGTGGGAAGCCGTGTGCATCAGGGAGGCTTTGAAAGCCAGGTTCCTCAGCGAGCAGGGTAACCTGTGACTATTAACTTTGTGTATAGAGAAGCGGAACCTGCCCCTGTTTCTTTACCCAGTTTCTGTTGACTCTCCTCTACAGTTTCATATCCCGTTCACCCCGTTTGCTCCCTTCCAACACACGTGTACAAATAAAGTTAATAGAGCATTGTTCAGCAACAACCTTATCTGGACTACCGACTTCGCGTGAAAGGGTTGACACAGGGACGCTGACTGTGGTGGGTTGGGTGTGCAGTGATGTAGAGACCGCTTCTAGACTATAGGACTGATAGGCTCCTGCTCGTACAGCGGCCTCTGTGGTGAGGACTGGTACAGGTGCGTGTGCAGGAATGGGTGAGGGGTGCAGGCTTTGCGACGGAGTTTGGGTGCAGGCTCTGGGCTGGGGGTTGGGGGCGTAGGAAGGTGTGAGTGGTGTGTGATAATGGGGAGGAGGTGTAGGGGGTTGCGGGCTGGGGGCTGATGGTTTGATGCATTGTAGAGGCTCAGGGCTACGATAGAAGGGCAGGGTGAGGGCAACCTGCCTTGCCACTTGTGGATGGCATGCTCAATGACCCTGGGGCAGCAGACAGCATTTCTGCGGGTAGCCTCTCTACTGTGAGACAGGGACGCGGCGCTGCGGGGGGTGTGTGTGTGAGACGACACGCCGGGGGAGGGGTGGCAGGTGGGGGCTGGTACCTGCTCCAGGCAGGGAATTGACGTGGCTGGGGGAGACCCGCGTGGGACAGGGCACGATCCAGGCATGGCCGGTGGAGAGACCCACCTGCAAATATACCTGGCGCAGGGCACCTTCCGCCTATGAGCAGAACATGAAAATCACCCCACAGACTGACCAGGGTGACTAGAGGCTGCACTCTGTGAGTGACCAGCTGTTGATCTTGCCCCCATATCTGTACCACTATTAACAGTGAAAGTCCTATGCAATTCCCAAACCATTCTCCCCCCTTCACGGAAAGTATTCTGCAAAGAAACCTGACGGGAAACGAAATTACCAAAAAATAAAAACTTTTTATACTGAACAGCACATTAAGGGAAGGACTTCTCAAAAGTAAGGTACCGAGAGCGTTTTGTAAGTTTAGCACTCTGCTGTGGTGCATTAACATTTTTCACGGCCCCTGGTGCCCCTTCCTCTTGTCATTTTGGGTGATGGGGGGATTGGACTTTGCGGTGGGGGGCGACGGTCGCAGATGCAGTGAAGGGGAGCTCCGTCCTCCTTCCTGCGGTGCTGCAGAACATCGACAAGGCACCTGGATCAGGTAGGGATACAGTTGCACCTGTGTGACGGGAAAAAGTGAGTGAATTCCATAGAGAGATATTTTTGGTCAAAAAAGAAACAAAGTCTACTCAGTGTGTGTGAACAAGAGCAAGCACAGCACCTCTCTCATGAGCACTCACTCGGGGAAAGTTCGATTTCTCTGGGTTCGCTTTCATTGCCTGTGGTATTGCACTGCAGACCAGAGAAGCGGGGCAGGAAAGAAGAATCCGTGGAGCGGCCAGGCATGGTAAGCCTAGTTTTTTTTGCAGCTTTAAGTTGCATCTACAGCACTGTCCTCCTGCTGCAGGCAAACATGAAAGCAGAATCGGTGCCCCTGTTGCAGCCCCTCGCGGCCGTTCCCTGTTAGAGATCCCTGTATTCTCCCACTCTGCAGCCTCCTACACGTGGCTGTACAGTGACGCTTCTTGTTATGCAAAGGAACAGTTAAGCACAACCATTACTAATGGTACACAAATTACTCTAATTACATGCAGGAGTCTGCGCGTGACATCACACTGAGGAGAGTGTCACGGAGAGAGAGAGCGCGCATGCTGGAGGAAAGCCAACACAACGCTGGGGCCTATGCTGCCATGCTCGTGAAGGCGCTGGTCCCCGAGTTCCAGCTGAGAGCGTTGCGTGGAAAAGTGTGCTTCCTTGGGGCACCCAATAAGCAAGCCCTGCCCAGGAACCTCATGCAGAGGCTTGGCGATTACCTCCTGGAGAGCTTCCTGGAGATGTCAGAGGAAGATGACTGTTCCATCCACCTGTACATAGACCTTGTGTTCGCCTAGTTGTTTTCCCAGTTTATTTAAAAAATAAATGTTAACATGTTTGAAGCAGTTACCGATTGATCCTTCTCCTGATTCAGGGTCCGTGGTAACGGGTGGGGAGTGCTGGTAGGGGATCTCATTGACGGTGACGAAGAGATCCTGGGTGTCGGGGAAATCTGTGTTGTAAGCGCTGTCGACTGCCTCGTCCTCTTCAACTTTCCCGTACGCGAACATCTCCGAGGAACAGTCCGTCGACAGTATCCCATCCTCTCAGTCCACGGTCACTGGTGGGGCAGTGGTGGCAGACCCACCGAGAATGGCATGCGGTGCCTCGTAGAAGCGGCATGTCTGGGGCTGGGCTCCGGAGCGTCCGTTTGCCGCTCTGAGTTTCTGGTAGCCTTCTCTCAGCTCCTTGACTTTCACGCGGCACTGCGTTGTATCCCGGCTGTATCCTCTGTCTCGCATGGCTTTGGAGACCTTCTCGAAGGTCTTTGCATTCTGTTTGCTGGAGCGCAGCTCCGAAAGCACAGACTCATCGCCCCACACAACAATCAGATCCGAGACTTCCCGGTCAGTCCATGCTGGGGACCTCTTTGTAGTGTGAGATTGCCTGGACTCCTCTGGTGGAGAACTCTGCATCGTTGCCGCTGCTGCTGAGCTCGCCCCGATGAGCAACCTGGACATGGGATTCAAACTGTCCAGACAGGAAAAGGAATTCAAATTTTCCAGGGGCATTGACTGTGTGGCTGGTCAGAGCATCCAAGCTCGGACTGGCGTCCAGAGCGTCAGCAGAGTGTTGCACTGTGGGATAGCTCCCGGAGCTACTAAGATCGATTAGCATCCACACCTAGCCTAATTCGACATAGCCATGTCGAATTTAGCGCTACTCCCCTTGTCGAGGTGGAGTACCAAAGTCGAACTAAAGAGCCCTCTATGTTGAATTAAATGGCTTCCTGGTGTGGACGGGTGCACGCTTAATTCGATTTAACGCTGCTAAATTCGATTTAAAGTGCTAGTGTGGACCAGCCCTGGAGCACGACAAGTAATCATAATGGAGAATGGAGAATGTAAGAGAAAACCCTCTTGTCCCGTTGTTTATCCTTGTAAAAGTCTATTCCCTCATCTCTGCAGCATGTCAGTTACACTGTAGTACACCAACTTAAACTCACTGACGTTGACTGATACCATCCTACTGAGTTTAACTGATACCACCATTTATGTGACTTCTGAGTTTGGGCTTTAGGGTCACACTAGGTAGCTCTTTGATCTGAATATTTTTTACATGGCAGAGAAGAGCTTTGCAGAACTACAAGTCTAGTGGACAATTTTTTTTAATGTGAAAATTTTGCTGACAGTGTAATGGCAAGAGTGACTACTGTGATTAGCATCATCAGTCCATAGATAGATTCTCTCACACACATTGCACTAAGTTGTGTGACACAGTAAGGGCCTGGTTCTTATTTACAGAAGGTTTTTACATCGCTCCGACAGTGTAAAATTGCATTTGCACCCACTTACACTGTCAGAGTGCTGTAAAGGGGCTTTAGCGGAAATAAATATTAGGCCCCCGAGCTTTTGTGAATTAGGTCAAAGGTGAAAAGTCACCATTTCCTCCAGTAAACACAGTTCACAGTTCCTCAGCTGGTGTTAAAATTGAAGCCAGTGGAACTTTGCTGATTTACAGAGCTGGGGATCTAGTCCATAATTTCTGTTGTGAGGAATCCATCATTGAACTAATCAGAGATCTTTGCCCCGTGAAAGTTAAAAATGAACTTCAGTGCTCACTGACTTCAATACTCAGCATCTTGAGGGTTTGCAGCTAGTTTCTCGTAGACACTTCTTGAGATAATCTTTTTTCCCCTTAAAGGGAAACTTTTCTCCTTTTCCCATTTGATTCACTAGGTGTCTGAGAATTCTTTACAGAGGATGACATTTTGTTTTTCTCAATAGCTAACAGATTTTTATTCACTTATTATTCCTGTGAACTTTCAGTTCCTAGTCCTTATGGAATGAGCTGCCACTCATATTTTTAAATGACATTCATTGTCTGCTGGTCTATTTCCTACACTGCTTGGTGCATCATAAGAATACAGTTCCTTTCTTGTAGCTACATGCCATTTAACCTTCACAAAAACCCTGTTCCATGGTTTCCTTTAGTAAGAGAATTCTCCCCTCCCACCCCACAGAAAATATTGTATACTTGTCCCAGAGACATTATGGAAGAGATTATAATTAACATCTGATTTGAGAAAGTGCATGAATGTTACCCAATTAGAGAGAAATCATCAGAGTTTAGATTTCCTAATAGCAGGCTAAATGTGTGCACATCCGTCATAGATGCAGTATGCTGGTAAGTCTAATATTTTTATATGACTCCCTTCATTCTATTATTATATATTATTCATATAAGAAATATCTGTATGTTTGTGAAAATAAAACACTGTCGCTGCCCATACTGGTTATATAATCCACCTCCTCTTGTGTGATGCTGGTAGATTTATATGGAATAACTACCTGTGATTGATGTTCCCAGCTTCTGCTCTCTACGGGGCAAATTTTGATATAGACATTGTGCCCAATATCATTACATCTATAAAAACAAATGTTTTCTACCTTGTGGTTATATGGCATATACTCAGTACTTACAGCACAAGGTCAGCAGTTATATAGCGATTACGTGGTTATTTATGTCTAGCAGTATATAAAGTGCTAAGAAAAAGATATCCAAAAGGTAATTAATCCTAACCATTTTATTTGTATGATAATAAAAATGAATCAGTGGGCAAAATAATGGGGCTGGAGAATTAGAGAAAAAGGGAAAAACATCAAGACAAAATATTAAACTACTAAACTGTCTGGGCTAGAATGTGGCATTTTTTCTTCAGAGACACTGCTCTGAGGCACATTTCCATCCCAGGTTTTCCCTTGTTCTGTGGGAGTAATATTGCCATATACCTATACTACAACAGCCTGTGGGGACGAGGGGCCAGGGAGGTCTCATGGGTGGGGTCTATTCTTTCCTGACCCTCTTTAACCACCCGTTCTGATGATGCGGGGAGTTAGAGGGAGTGCAGTGTTTGCTTACTCAAGTCTTACACCCCAACTCAAGACCCAGGTAGCTTATATAGGGTTGCTAGGAGGTATCTTACTCCCCAGGAAGAAGTGTGTAGTCCACGGCACAATCTAGCCCTTTATTAAGGAAAATATGAAGACACAATGTATTTAAGATAAATTTATAGGGACATGGCAATAATTAAGAAATTGAGGAGTCATATGTTACAGTGAATCAGATTCAACATGGCAAAGTATAATAACAAATATGAGCTAATGTATGAAGAATCCAGAAACATATCCCATTTTAGCCAAAATATTTGTCACATCTAATTAAGATATTAGAACCAACTCCGACCATCACTCTAAGTCTGAACCAAAACGTTTCTGTGGTTCAAACAATGCTACACTATGTTTTCCCCACCCCAATTTACATACCTCTTCACTTCCTATCTCCATTTGGAAGTGGAAGTACTTGACTGAGGTCAGCCCATGATTTATATGATATGTTAACATGAGAAAAATATGACAGCTAAATAAATAACTATAGCTGAACTGCATACAGATGGTAAATTAGCGTAATATACTTTTGCAGAGACTATGTCTTTACAGTAGTGACCATTATGAAAGAATAATTCATTTAACAAGTGTTTGTGGGTTTTCCTTCCAAATCATGTGCTAATATGAGTCCAGTGTGAAGGCTATTGCCGAGGGTGCAGTAAAATAGCACCATTATGAGTATCATTCTATTTTTAGCAACTGATCTCTCCTGCCCTCCTATTCCCATCGATTTTACAGGATTAGCCGTGTTGTATGTACAGACTTGAATTTCTCCTCTTGGTTTGAATTTGATTTTTTTCCATCAACACTGCTGGAAGCCGACCTTACAGCTGTAGGATGAGAGTAGTGGCAGAATGGCAGAATGGTGACAGCTGTTGGGAAAGTTTAAAAAATAATAGGGAGACCCCAGGAGGAGGAGAAGAGAAAGAGAAGGGGCTTTTTACAGTTGACTTCAGTGGGATTTGGATCTGGCCCTGATTCCTACTGGGGTTTACCACTTTGTATCTGCAGTGTGCTCAGGCTTCTGGCTCATGGAGTAAATTGCTAACAGCAGTCTCTGGACTGAAACCCATTCCCCAAGCAGTTGGAGTTTTTGAGCTATTACCATACGAGGCTGCGGGACTGCCTAATTATACTGATGTTCATTTATTTGCATGTTGACCAAATTATCTAATTTTTAGAAACAGTTTACCACAAATCAAGTCTCGCTCTATGTTCTCCTCACCTAACATCATTCTTAGGTTATGAAAACCCTACAATATACCCCAGTGCTGCATGTCTTCAAGGGCCACTTTTACTGTGGGGAACCATGCGGCCCACCCCATTGTAGTAATTGGAATCACATATTCTCCTCCATTATCTTGTGGGACACAAATAGAACAGCAAAGCCTTGATATATGTGGAAGGGAAGGATAGATACTTTTTCTCCTTCACAATCCCAAGAGATGGCAGAGACTCCACAGTGTGAATTCCACATGGTAAAGCCTTGCAGATGGGAGAATAGCTGCGGTTCAGGGAATGGGAGAGCACAGAGAAGGGTAACAGCCACTGCACACTTTTGAGGAGAAATCAGAAAGGGAGCTGGGTCCTATTCAATTCCTGTTGCAGTCAATGAGCTTCAGATTGTGCCCGTATTGCTGACCCGGCCAGCTGTGCCTGTCCTCCCAACCATGGTCCCTGCTTCAGAGAGATCACAGGTGTCAGCTCCATAACTAAGGGTGGCTCTTTAGGGTTGGCCCAATGGCAATTAAATAAATAATAATTAATAATGCACTCAGAATTCCTATTGAAGCAAATGGAAATCTAGCTCCTGATATACTAGTGTTTATGCCCATGTTTACCTTTCAGCAAAAGTAGTCCCATTAAGTTCAATATGTATATTTGTCACTGATTGGCTGTTGTATTGATTTCAGTGAGACTACTCAGATGCTTAAAGATAAGTGCATGCTTAAGTGCTTTGCTGGATCAAGACATTAGATTGAGTAAGGGTTTAAGGATGAGGGCCAAAAATAATAAATATAATAAAATATTATAACCACAGTAGTTACACTAAAGGTACAGCTAAACTGCATGCCACTGGCAGAGATAAGAGTTTCCATATGTCCAGGTTTTCACAGACAGAGCCTCTTTTTGGAGCCTGCTTTCCTGTCTGGGCAGGGTTTTCAAATAACAGCAAACAGCCAGGTTTTTGCAGAGCAGTTCAGAAAGAGCCCCCATTGCTCTATTTCCTGATTGGCCCATTCCCCTGCATCCACAGCTGATTGATCCATTCTGCTGTAGCTACAGCTGATTGGTCCATTCCCCTGAAAGCCACAAGTTCAGGATCCACTCAGGCCCCAGCTCTCCCATTGTGAGGGGGTCCTGCAAGAAGACGCTGACTGATGGCTGGCACTGTATCCTGGGCTTGTGCCAGCCACCCTGCCGCCATGACAGGGATTGACACTGTCTCCCACCTCCAGTGAGTACTCCTGCCACAGGTACCCACCCTCTGGCTCCTCCTCTGCACCTCCCCCTTCCCCAGCTTCCCTCACTTCCCCCCCCCCCCCCCCCGCCCAGTGTCCTCTTTTTGGGAACCTGAAATATGTAAACCCTTGGCAGGGGCATGTAGGGTATGTGTAGCTACACAATGCAGTGAAAGGCAGGCTTCGTTCACACTGTGGTGTGTAGCTACATGTGGCATTGAAAGGCTGTGGTAGGGGGAAGACAACGGGGAAAGGCTCCAACAGTAGGGATCTGTCAGAGCCTTTCCCTGCTGCCAGAGCCTTTCTGTGCGAAGAGGAAAGGCACCAGCAGTTCCCGGCATCAGGAAAGGCTCCAGCAGTGGGGAGTGTAGAGTTGGGAGGTGCTAAAAATAGCAGTGTAGACATGAGAGGCACTGCTTGGGTGTGCAGGGAACTGTGTAGGGTGCAAACCTTAAGGGTTCAGGTGTGTCTTTACAGTACTCGCCTAAGCAGTGCCTCACTGTCTATACTGCTCTTTACACTCATGCTAGGGGAGCGTGCAGTGTATGTACTCCACTTGTGAGGATTGTGCAGTGTAGACATACCCTTAGAAGATGGTTACCACGGTAGCTTCAATGATGATATATGCTATAAGAAAGGGCACAGAAATAGTAAATACATACATCTCTAATTTTTATTTTAATGCATGTTATACCGTAGTTTGGCTTCCTTCTGATAGATATTAATCCAAGATACATTTGGTAATATTTACTTCCCTGTTTGTTTTTTTTACAGGAACAAAGATCTTTGTTCCTGTAAAAAAATACTAATATACAATATACTAATATACAACCAGGAATTATGTCTGGGCCTGCATTTTGTAACTGCAGTGACTATAGTGGGCACTCATTAAAACAACCTGCTTGAGACTGTCTTGGAAGGAAATTTCTACTAAGCCCAAATTCTTCATATATCACTTTCATTGTCCTTCAGGCAAGAGCTCATTATCTCCAAAGTCTAATCAATGTATATAATTGCAAACTAAACAATGCTGCGCTACCTCATTGTCTAACTAAACCCAATTTCCCCTATTGTAAATGTACTCAGAACACGTAGGCAATATATATTAGAGGGGGCATCCAAGCAGCATCGTTATATTTGAGTGTTATTATTGCAGCCCTGTTTCTATGTGTGGGGTTTATAATTCAGCCATTTTAATTTGCTTTAGGCTGAGCAAAGTTGGCATAGAAGCTCTTGAGCCAGATGCTGGGTTTTTCTGTGATTTTTTTAATCCCCTGCAAAATTTAAATGCAATGGGTTTGGCTGTTTTCTACTTGTAGTGGTGAGGAGTTCTTTGTGCCAATTTGGGACATTTCACTAGTACACAGCCAATGAAAAAGTCCACTCATTTTTGATAAACCCATTAGACAAGCTATTCCACTGTATGGTGCAGTAGTGCTTTTTAGTATCTAACAATGAACGTTAGTATGGTATAGATATCTGTGCCAACTATACTGATATAAAAGGTTGCAGTTCCATTGACTTCAGTAGAGTTTCATCCATTTACACCTGCAGAAAATTCAGCTCATCTAAATTTTTCTTTGAGCTACTCCTCTCCAATATTTTGTGTTTATGTAACCCACGCACCTCCTGGGTGTGGTGTTCTGCCCCATCTAGTGGCACCAAGACCATTTTGAGAGAGAGATAAAATGAGTTTGCTCTACAGCCTTAGCTAAGAGCCAGATGGCTTTTAGACCATGCTGTAGAGGCTCATGCACTAAGCTCCAAAGGTCCCTAGATCAATCCTGTTAACCAGGGTCTGTCAGCATTACAATTACTACTTCTTGTATTTCCTGAGATACACATGGCTAAAGATTTTTAAAGACCAATCTCTTTTCTGACACTTGTAGTTATTTGCACATACGAGCATGAGGGCCCTTCAGAGGAAGCCCAAAGAAAACCAGATTGTTTGCACTGTAATTTAATGCATATAAAATGGTGTCCATAAATGTTTGTGGGCACAAAGTTGGAGAAGTGGCTGTCTTAGCTGGTATTGAATAGCTCGTTGCAGGGCTGACTATCACTCAGTCCACCTTTTGGTGATTCCAGGAAGGTGAGGTTCCATAAAGTACTTGAGCTGTAACTTGCTTTCTGAGTCTTTTTTGTTATTGATTCATAGATTTTTAAGGCCAGAAGTGACCATTAGATCACCTAGTCTGACCTCCCACTGTGTGAATTCTATTTATGCACAGACTTTAACTTTCAGATTGTTTGTTTCCTTTTTTTTTTTTTGTTAGCTATAAGGAGGCAGTTTTTGGTACTCTTTTTATTTATTTGAACATATTCTAATTACTTCCTTATAACTAATGGAAGTTTCAATAGATACATTTTGTTTACTACACATGTATTGACTGTCAGGTGGAACTAATATCGCTATACAAAGCACTTCTCTAGTAATGGATCACATTCACCTGTATCTATATCAGCTTATATAGCTTTTTGGATCATTGACAAAAGTCAATTACTAAACAAATTGTCCCTATATTCACTTCTTCTTTCAGATTTACTGTAGGACTCAATGTATCACTTTTACTCAGGCTGACTAGAACCTTACTACATCCATAAATCCAATTTAAATCAATGAGATTATTGGTGTAGAAAGACAGTTCTCAACATGATTTAGGAAGCCACAATTAGACCCTTAACATTAATTATATATATAATTTTATGGATTTAGGCCTTGATCCTGCAAACACTTACACATACGCTTATCTTTAAGCAAGTTAGTAATCCAAGTGAAATCATTGGGGCTGCTCATGTTTGTGGAATCATGGTCATAGATAGATCTATAGCAATGTAGATACTGGCTATTAAAAGTCTAGAAGCATGATTTTATTCCTTTTATAAATAACTGGATGTTTTTTGTTCTAAAAGATCTGACTTGTAACATAGGATCAAATTGGAAGAAAATAATATTAGGGAAGTTAAAGAAAAATGACAGTTTTGGAGGCTCAGCAGCACTCGGAGTTCTTAGGAAGGATTTTGCAATGCTGCATAGGAAAACTGAATTATCTGAACATTATACTAGGAGTTGCAATATTTGTATTCTTGCCTTTCCTGAAGAGCTTTAGGCAGAGGACTTATGCACAGACATGAAACTTATATCTAATAATGTTATGAATACACAGAACTAACCATTTTAATAACATTGTATATGACCTGCTCAGGGAGGTTAAACCTACTGGTATAACTAAAGTGGGTTGTTAGAATTTCCTGTGTGTCTGTAGTGATGTAGTTTATATTGGGGATAGTAGACTGTTTATGATATGCCCTTAAAGTTCAAATTCAGAGTGGGGTCTATGCAGCAAGATGACATCATGGTTTCCTTGATAAGAACACCCAAGATTTGGTAAACAATGGCATCCTTCTAGACTCTGAAGCAGGGTTGGCTTTAGGAAGTGCGGGGCCCAATTTGAATACCCAGTGGCAGTCCGGGTCTTTGGCGGCAGGTCCTTCACTCGCTCTGGGTCTTCTGCGGCACTGAAGGACCCGCCGCCGAAATGCCACCGAAGACCCAGAGCGAGTGAAGGACCCGCCACCGAAGACCTGGACCGCTGCCGGGTGAGTAAAAATTAAAAAGTTAGGCGCTCTTCTTTAGGGTGCAGGGCCCTCTTAGGCGCGGGCGCGGGGCGCTCTTAGGCGTGGGGCCCAATTCGGGGGAATCGGCCTAAACCTGGCCCTGCTCTGCAGAAGAGACTGTAGGGAGCTAGTCCTACTAGGGTCTCCATGTAGAAGATGGTTAAACCCCTGGTAAACTAGACAAGCATGTAGTGTGCTTTACTGTTTTTTAAGATATGTGTTCTTTGAAATTCTTTTGTTCTAAAAAAATATTAGTTTGCTTTAGAGAGACTGTATGCCTAGGTGCTGGAACTAAGGGTAATGAGGATGCAGCAGCACCTCCTAGCTTAAAGTGGTTTCCATCATATACAGCATTTACAGTTTGGCAGTCAACACCCCCAAATTGTTCCAGCACGTCTGGCTGTCTTAGCCACTGTCATTGCTCTCAGAGAGAGCTGATCAGGATTTTATTTCACAAATATCTGTTAGTCAAAAAAAATGCTGATTTGTCAAAACTGAAATTTTTTACAGGCATGGATAGGTTTCAACGAATGTCAACTTGAAAAAAATATTGAAACAATGTTTTTTTTAAAACAAAAAATGAATGATTTGCTGGGTCGAAACAACTTTTGTTTCAAACTTTAAGTATAGTTAAAAAAATTAAAATGGTCAAAATAAAAACAAAATATTTCAAAATGATCAAAATGAAATGTTTCAGCTAATCTAAAGAAATATTAGGGGCATCTGTGGTTGATGAAAACTTTTGAAATATCAACTTTTTGTCCTGATTCAGAACATAATTTTTTTTTAAATCTAGACAATTTTCACAGGATGGGAACACCATTTTTCACCTAGCTCTATTCTTGCGGGGAACAGAATTGCAGAATCTCAGCCCAAGTCTTGGTAGTGACTTGGTTCCATGTAACATTTTGATTAAAAGCACCAAATTAACATGGCACACATTGAATGGACTAAAAAACTGGTTAACGGACCCATCTCAAAATGTAATTGTAAATGGCAAATCAACCTAGAGCAGGTGTGTTTTTAATGAGGTCCCGAAGGGAATGGTTCTTCTCTCTACAGTATTTAACATTTTTATCAGTGACCTGGAAGAATACATAAAATTATCACTGATAAAGTTTGCCGATGACACAAGTATTGAGGAAGCGGTAAATAATGAAGAGGATAGGTCACTCAGAGCAATCTGGATCACTTGGTAAGTTGGGCTCAAGTAAACAATATGTGTTTTGATACATCTGAGAACAAAGAACATAGACTGTAATGACAAGACTGAGGACTCTATCCTTGGAAGCAGTGACTATGAAAACGTCTTTGAAGGTGTGGGTGGATAATCAGTTGGACATGAGCTGACAATGCAGTGCTGTGCCCAAAAGAGCTAATGTGATCCTTGGATTTATAAACAGGGGAATATCAAGAAGGGAGGTTATATTACCTCTGTATGGGGGTCACTCTAGCTATAACTTATAACTCCTTATAGGTTTTGTATTTTAAAACTCCCGTGCCAATACTATTCCATGCTATTGTGAGGGCTAGGTTTTCATGTTCACACCTGTCTCCACCTGGGCTTATGCAAAAGAGTGAGAATGTTAGATTTCTTTAAAGGGCATGCAGAAGGGTTTGCATCTGTCACAGATGGGCAATGTGTGCATGCAATTATACACACATTAACTGAAGGCTGGGCTGTGGCCCAGCTGAGCACTTAGGTCTTCAAATGCAAATCCTGGCAGACTCTATAGTGAATCAATATATACTAACATTACTTGGGCCCAAATTTTCTTCTGGCCTAACTCCATTTATACCAATAGAGAATTTTGCCCTCATGTTTCTCAACAGCAGGAGAGCGGTATCCTTGCTACTGTTGGGTAGAAAAATACAAAACCATCTCTAAGTCTTTAATATGTATGACACTTTGTTCATCCCCATTTTATCCTGTTTCCTCAATTAGACCATTTTTTTTCTTCCATCATGCTCCCTTGCATTCTAGCCAGCCTTCTCCTCTGGAATTAACTAATCATATTTCTCTTTTGCTAGTGATAAGGGTTTGTTCACTAAGACTGCAACCTTGTAATTAAAGGAAGCTTACAATGCTGGTGTCAATCACTCTGCTCTGAAACTGGATAGCTCTGACCTCAGTTATTTTCCGTTATACAGCATCTTTCACACTATGATCAGGAAAGTAATACTTTAGGGACATGGATCTGACTTGACCTGTAACTAAGGAATTAAATGTTGCTCAACCCTCTGTTTTGGAGGCATTCTTTTTTGTACTTTACACGATAATAATCACAGATGAGGCGTATCCAAAAGAATAGGTCTATTTATTTTTGTCCAAATGTCCTTCCTTTTTCAGAGCCTCGATTATCCATCACTTTGTTCTTGGATTTGCTTGTTAACAATATATTCATTTTGACCTCATTAAAGAAAAAGAAGAATCTTATTTGATTTAATCCTTAAATGAATTTAAAAAACTAAAATAACATAGAATTCCTAAATCATTGCTTTCTCAATGCATTTCATTGTTTATTTTGCAGCAGTACCCAATCCATAGGGATCAGGACCACAATGTGCTAGGCATTATGCAAACATAAAGGAATACTTCAGTGGTGTTACCCATCTGGATAATGTTCAGTATTACCAACCTCAAGCAAAGTTAAGCACATGCCTTATATCAAGCTTAGGAGTAGTCCCGTGAAAGTAAATTGGACAACTTACATACTTAAAGTTAGGCAAATGCTTAAGTATGTTTATGAACTGACATTATCCTAACAATCAATGCACCTTTTCTTGATTAATCCTTTGTGATAATGTCTTAGGCCTGGTCTATACTTAAAAGTTTCACTGGCATAGCTAAGTTGGTTAGGGTTAGCTATCACAGGTCGTAAAACTCAGTTATACCAATATAAGCACTTTTATACTAATATAAGTGCATTTACACTAGAGAGGGCAAAACCTTCTTACAGTAGACAAGGCCTTAGAGTAAATTGATAGTTACTCCTGACTTCATCCACTAAAATGGCACAGTAACCAGTCTTTTCAACTCATTTCCTTGCAATATATCTAAAATGGAATGATTTATTCCTTCTAGCATTCAGGCGATATTTATCTGACTAGCAGAACTGGTTGAAAAATATCTTTTTGTTTGGTTTGGTTTGGTTTGGTTTCATTTTGGTTTTAAATATTATGTTTAAAGCTTCCGGGGGGAAATATTTTTTTTAATGAAAAACTGAAACTGAACATTTTTCAAAACCACATTTTTGATTAAAAAATCAGTTTTTCATGAAAAAAAATGCTTTTCTAAAACAAAAACCAAAACTTTTTACAACAAACTGAACTGAAAATTGAAAATATTTAGCATAAAATGAATATTTTTATGAAACAATGTATGTTTTTTTTCTTAGCAATTTTCTACCAAAATGAAACTTGTACAAAATGTTTGGTTTGATCAAAACATCATTTGTTGAAATGGGAAGAGAAATGAAAGGGAGAGGGGACATTGAAGTGAAGAGAGATGAAGTGGGACTCGGCAGAGGAGAAGAGGATATGAATGGCAGGTGTGGAGTGAAGTGGTGGTGGAAAGACATTGAGGCAGGAGGAAGGTTGGAGCAAACAGCTAATCCATACAGGACAGAAAAAGTCCATTCAAAGCTGTAGGAATTTCTCCAAATATCCAAAGGACCATAGCTCCCTGCTTTGCTGCTTCTGCAGCTTGTTCTACCAGCAGGAGTCTCTGACTAGCTTCTCTCTGCAGATTTCCTCCAAGGCCATGTGGTGCCGGGTGGACAGAGGTACCACTTGAGTCCTAGTGCCTCTGGAATGGGAAGGGTCTTCCTTGGCAGAATTGTGGGTCTGGGAGGGTGCTGGGGAGACGGGTGGCCCCATTTGACCCCCTCCCCCCCACAGCAGTCCCTACTTTGGCTGCTTCTGGTCTTACCATCTTCCACATCAGATCTGCTGTCTCTATTATTTATTTATTTTTATTGTTTGTACTGTGGGAGCCCCAGGCCTGGCCCAAGACACCATTGTGTCAGACACACACAACAAAAAGATGGTGCCTGCCTTAAAGAGCTTAGAATGCAATGTTGATAATTTTACAAAGGATGCTCTAACATACACTGCCCCCCGCCCCGACCAGTCATGAACCAGTATCCCCTCCCTCAGCTGTGCTAAGCACTGCTACAATGCATCTACAGCGCACAGTGCATTTCAGTGGTGAGGTCTGATTGGTGCCAAGGCCAAGGCCTTGGGCTGAATTTCACCCAGTATACAATATTTGAAGCTATTGCTTTTGATCATGTTATTTTTCTTAATTGTATTCTTTTCTGGCCAGCCATCCTTATCATGTAATTTAACTGTCTATCAGTTCAGTTCTCTCCTATTGCATTAAAATCATTCAGAGATACTTGCACACCTCTAAGGGAAGATGTACGAATTTATTTTCCACTTGGGAAATCATACAGTTTACCTAGCAGTGTTTTCTACCCAACAGGAAAATAGAAGCTGGGTGACAACAGTAGAAGTAAGCCCCAGTCTGGATTTTTAACCGCAGGAATTCTGGCAAAGATACTATTCAAGTTCAGTTCTCAGTATGGATTTAACCTTTAGATTTTAAGCTCTTATTGGAGCCGGTCAGAAAAAATGTTGATGTGACAAAACAATTTCTTTGTTGGAATTTGCCAGTTTATTAAGATTGAAACATTTTCCAAGACCATGTTGATTTGAAAAAAATTCCACCAAAAACTTGCCTGGTTTCCTGCCATCTCGCTGTCCAGCTCCTCAGCGGCCCACCTGGTGGGCTGACAAAGAGCTAGGCCTGGTGTACACTGGGCGGGGGGGGGAGAGTGGGATCAATCTAAGTTACGGAACTTCGGCTACATGAATAACGTAGCTGAAGTCGATGTACATAGATCTACTCACCGCAGTGTCTTTACTGCGGTGAGTTGACTGCTGACGCTCCCCCGTCGCCTCTGCCTGTGTCTCTAGCTCCGGTGAAGTACCGGAGTCAACAGGAGAAAGCTCAGGGGTCATAGAATCATAGAATCTCAGGGTTGGAAGGGACCTCAGGAGGTCATCTAGTCCAACCCCCTGCTCAAAGCAGGACCAAACCCAACTAAATCATCCCAGCCAGGGCTTCGTCAAGCCTGACCTTAAAAACCTCTAAGGAAGGAGATTCCACTACCTCCCTAGGTAACCCATTCCAGTGCTTCACCACCCTACTAGTGAAAAAGTTTTTCCTAATATCCAACCTAAACCTCCCTCTCTGCAACTTGAGACCATTACTCCTTGTTCTGTCATCTTCTACCACTGAGAACAGTCTAGATCCATCCTCTTTGGAACCCCCTTTCAGGTAGTTGAAAGCAGCTATCAAATCCCCCCTCATTCTTCTCTTCTGCAGACTAAACAATCCCAGTTCCCATAGCCTCTCCTCATAAGTCATGTGCTCCAGCCCCCTAATCATTTTTGTTGCCCTCCGCTGGACTCTCTCCAATTTATCCACATCCTTCTTGTAGTGTGGGGCCCAAAACTGGACACAGTACTCCAGATGAGGCCTCACCAGTGCTGAGTAGAGGGGAATGATCACATCCCTCGATCTGCTGGAAATGCACTCCACTTGATACCGGCTGCCATCTAGACATGGAACCATTGATCACTACCCGTTGAGCCCGACCATCTAGCCAGTTTTCTATCCACCTTACCGTCCATTCATCCAGCCCAGACTTCTTTAACTTGCTGGCAAGAATACTGTGGGAGACTGTATCAAAAGCTTTGCTAAAATCCAGAAATAGTACATCCACTGCTTTCCCCTCATCCACAGAGCCGGTTATCTCGTCATAGAAGGCAATTAGGTTAGTCAGGCATGACTTGCCCTTGGTGAATCCATGCTGACTGTTCCTGATCACTTTCCCCTCCTTTAAGTGGTTCAGGATTGATTCCTTGAGGACCTGTTCCATGATTTTTCCAGGGACTGAGGTGAGACTGACTGGCCTGTAGTTCCCTGGATCTTCCTTCTTCCCTTTTTTAAAGATGGGCACTACATTAGCTTTTTTCCAGTCATCCGGGACCTCCCCCGATCGCCATGATTTTTCAAAGATAATGGCCAATGGCTCTGCAATCTCATCGGCCAACTCCTTTAGCACCCTCGGATGCAGCGCATCCGGCCCCATGGACTTGTGCTCGTCCAGCTTTCCTAAATAGCCCCGAACTACTTCTTTCTCCACAGAGAGCTGGTCACCTCCTCCCCATACCGTGCTGCAGAGTGCAGCAGTCTGGGAGCTGACCTTGTCTGTGAAGACAGAGGCAAAAAAAGCATTGAGTACACTAGCTTTCTCCACATCCTCTGTCACTAGGTTCCCTCCCTCATTCAGCAAGGGGCCCACACTTTCCTTGACTTTCTTCCTGTTGCTAGCATACCTAAAGAAACCCTTCTTGTTACTCCTAACATCTCCGGCTAGCTGCAACTCCAAGTGTGATTTGGCCTTCCTGATTTCACACCTGCATGCCTGAACAATACTTTTATACTCCTCCCTGGTTATTTGTCCAATCTTCCACTTCTTGTAAGCTGTTCTTTTGTGTTTAAGACGAGCAAGGATTTCACTGTTAAGCCAAGCTGGTCGCCTGCCATATTTACTTCTCTTCCTACACATCGGGATGGTTTGTTCCTGCAACCTCAATAAGGTTTCTTTGAAATACAGCCAGCTTTCCTCGACTCCTTTCCCCGTCATGTTATTCTCCCAGGGGACCTTGCCCATCAGTTCCCTGAGGGAGTCAAAGTCTGCTTTTCTGAAGTCCAGGGTCTCTGTTCTACTGCTTTCCCTTTTTCCTTGTGTCAGGATCCTGAACTCGACCATCTCATGGTCACTGCCCCCCAGGTTCCCATCCACTATTGCTTCCTCTACTATTTCTTCCCTGTTTGTGAGCAGCAGGTCAAGAAGAGCTTTTCCCCTAGTTGGTTCCTCCAGCACTTGCACCAGGAAATTGTCCCCTACACTTTCCAGAAACTTCCTAGATTGTCTGTGCACTGCTGTATTGCTCTCCCAGCAGATATCGGGGTGATTAAAGTCACCCATGAGAACCAGGGCCTGTGATCTAGCAACTTCTGTTAGTTGCTGGAAGAAAGCCTCGTCCACCTCATCCCCCTGGTCCGGTGGTCTGTAGCAGACTCCCACCACGACATTACCCTTGTTGTTCATACTTCTAAATTTAATCCAGAGACACTCAGGTTTTTCTGCAGTTTCATACTGGAGCTCTGAGCAGTCATACTGCTCTCTTACATACAACGCAGCTCCCCCACCTTTTCTGCCCTGCCTATCCTTCCTGAACAGTTTATATCCATCCATGACAGTACTCCAATCATGTGAGTTATCCCACCAAGTCTCTGTTATTCCAATTACATCATAATTCCCTGACTGTGCCAGGACTTCTAGTTCTCCCTGCTTGTTCCCCAGGCTTCTTGCATTAGTGTATAGGCATTTAAGATAACCTGCTGATTGTCCCGCTTTCTTGGTCTGAGACAGGAGTCCTCCCCTCTTGTAATCTCCTGCTTGTGCTTCCTCCCGGTATCCCACATCCCCACTTACCTCGGGGCTTTGGTCTCCTTCCCCCGGTGAACCTAGTTTAAAGCCCTCCTCACTAGGTTAGCCAGCCTGCTTGCAAAGATGCTCTTCCCTCTCTTCGTGAGGTGGAGCCCGTCTCTGCCTAGCAATCCTTCTTCTTGGAAGACCATCCCATTGTCAAAGAATCCAAACCCTTCTCTCCGACACCATCTGCGTAGCCATTCGTTGATTTCCACGATTCGACGGTCTCTACCCTGGCCTTTTCCTGCCACAGGGAGGATAGACGAGAACACCACTTGCGCCTCAAACTCCTTTATCCTTCTTCCCAGAGCCACGTAGTCTGCAGTGATACGCAGACATGATAAATCAACCCCCGATCGATCGCTGCCTGCCAATCTGGCGGGTAGTATAGACAAGCCCCTAGAAGCCATGAAAGCCTCAGCTCCCAAACTCTGAAGCCTTCAGTTCAGTCAGGGTTCCCAGGCCTTCAAGGTTCCTCCTCAGGTCATGAGGCAGTATGTCAAGGGTCTGGGAGCATGGAAGTCCTAGCTCCCAAGCTTCCAGGCCCATGGCTTTTGGCAGCCTTTGCTCTCAGGGATTTCATGGTCTAAGGCTCCAGGGCAACCCACCAAAAGGACTGACCCTGAGCATGGGACCCCAGAGTTCTAGGGTCTGCAGCCCAGAGCAGCCCACTAGGCAGACTACCTTGGAGTTAGGGATTAGCTCCCTTTCACTGAAATCTGTGAAATTTTGGGATTTCATTCAAAACCAAATTTCAAAATAACAGAAGGCTCCATACAGAACTAACTTTCTCTGCACAGGCAACCTGGTCCACTAGGTGGATCATTCCAGTTCTGAGGCTCCCAGGGATTCCAGCCCCTGGAGAGATCTGGCAGAAACAGGGGACTGGATGGAAACTCACAACATTCTGCTGATCTTCACAGGGAAGCAACCATTTTAGCAACCATTTCATCATTTATGCTAATATGTGCGAGCTTTTAAATACTTTCAGGCATAACCAATGAGCTGTCCAAATCACAGCTGGTTGAAACTCAGAATTTCAGTTTTGTGGGAAATTACGACATTTCAAAATTTGTTTTCAGTCTGAATCAGAACAAAAACAACTGTTTTTGAAAGTCCATGCAAAATCTATATTAAAAAAAGGTTTCAAAAGTTTCATTTAAAAAAAATCAAAATTTCATGTTAAAATTTTAAAATGTATCATTTTATTTAATGTTTATGTTACTTCTATTATTTTTACATTTTGCCATGCCACATTAGTAGTCATGATAATAATATAACAAACGTTGTGTTTCAAATAAATGTTTTCCTACAGGTAATTTTGTCAAAATCAGTGATTAGTGGGGGAGGGGGAAAGAATGTTGGCAAAATGGCATTTTCCAATGGAAAACCATTTCAAAGAAAATTTTCCAACTAGCATTAGTCCAAATTAACACAAACAACAAACAATGAGAGCCCATGAATAACAGCAAAATAAATGTGTGTCTACAAAAAGTATTGCAAATCACCAGCTTTACTGTCAGAAATCATAATAGTTGCCTTTATTGTCTTCATTTGACAGCTGCCATCTTGGCTAAAACACCAGGGATTAAACTGGAGACCTCCAGAGCTAAAAGCATGCTTTACTACAGATTGAGCTAAAGTTCTCTAAACGGTATTGTTGCAGACTCATATATCTTTGGATGAGGCACAGAGGGGATCCTGTAACACTCTCACCAATGAGTAATGCTATCTCCTGAACCCTTATTTGTGGCAGCTTGTGAAACTATCAATTCTATTAGCATAGGAAATGAATAATCATCCCAAAACCAGAGTCGTATCCTTACAGAACATAGCTGTGAAAGTGTCTTCATTCCTATCTGAATAGTTTTTGAACCACATCCTTAGCTTTGATAATATGCATGCAATAAAAGCCATATCTACATTTTGTCTTACTGTGTATTGGAGAGCTCAGATAAGGTAGCAAGTTCAGCTGATTGAAATCACTCAAACCAATATTACGATCTGTGTATTATTATGTAGTCCTGATTCTGCAGATTCCCACTGCAAAATCATTTTTGATGCCTTCAGGAAAACAGACTTTTGGTTTATAATCAACATAACTTGGGCATTATTTTCTATGTCACTTTAGAAAATAATGCCCAACTTATGTTGATTATAAACCAAAAGTCTGTTTTCCTGAAGGCATCAAAAATGATTTTGCAGTGGGAATCCGCAGAATCAGGACTACATGATAATACACATAGAATACTGGTTTGAGTGATTTCAATCAGCAGAACTTGCAACCTTATCTGAGTTGTCCAATATGCAGTAAGACAAAATGTAGATATGGCTTTTATAAATATATATAAATATATATATAATCTCTCTTTGAAGCTGGACCAAAGTAGCTTGTTTGGATAGGTTTATAAAGTCTACAATTTGTTTGATTTACAAGTGGAACTTGAAAAAATAGAACACTGATAGTGAAAACAATTTATTTGGCCAGTCATTTTTAATATTCCCTTTGCTAGCACTAAAGAAATTGTTGCAGTAATGGATAAGAACTCTCCGTTTACCAGCCCAATCACTTCTCTGCATTCATGTAGCAAGGAAGTCATTCAGTCTGTTTGTCTCTTTCTGTTGTTATTTTTATTTTATTATAGTAACCTATATATAGAAAGGCCGCAAGTGAGCTCAAAGTCTCATTGTGCTGAGCTCTGAGACTCTTCCCTGGAGAGCTTATCATTACAGCTAGCCAGGAAACAGAATTTCCATCCAGGGAGATTTTCAAGATTTCAAAAAAAAAAATGTTCCCCTTCTCAAATTGAGACAAAAAACCCCAAAATATTGAAAAGTTTTGGAAACCAAAAGTCTGACAAAAAAAATATCAAAATGTATTGACAATTTCAATGTTTCATTTCAGTTTTTACCTTTAATTTTTTTACACTGTTTTTACTATAATTTAATTTAAATTTCAAAATAGAGTCATTTTGATCTGAAAAACTGTTTTTTTTCATTTAGAAAATGTCAAAATAGGATGTTTTGACAATTTCAAACCTTTTTTTTTCCATTTTTTTTTCAAAAGGGGGAAACCAACACTTTCCTGCCAATGGTTTTGATTTGGATGAACTGGCATTTTCTGATTCAAAGAATTTTTGTTGAAAAATTCCCTTTAGCCACCTACTCACCAGAAAAGATAGTCAAAGGGTAGGAGAAAGGGGGCTGAGAGCGTGGAAGCTTTGGCTCCCAAATCCCCATGCTTGTGGCTCTTTGTCAGCCTCTGCTCCCCTGGTCTACAGCTCCAGGGCAGCCTGTACTGTACACTGTACATTGTAAATATTGTACAACCAGAAAACTGGGACCTAAGATAGAGTGAAAATGACTTGGCCAAGGTCACAGAGGAAGTCTGTGGCAGAGCCAAGAATAAAACCCAAATTTTCTTAGGCCGAGTCCAATGCTCCAACCAGAAGACCATCCAAAAATATTTGTATTTCTCTTTAGCCAAGTATTTCTTATATCAAAGTCATGTTCCTTTGTTGGCAACATCACAGTCTGTTGTTATACAGGTGGTGGTGAATATTCTATTCAAGTTACATTAGAACAAGCATCTGCTTATTCCAAAGAATATGTCCAATATTATTCTGGGAAGTAAATTGGTATGAAAACCAAATAGCTGTACATGCCAATAACAGAATTTAAGGAAGGTTTCGCATATCAAAACTGTAGCAACGTAAAAAAAAAATCAATCAATTAAAAACTTAAACATAAAAAGTATACAAAGTTACAACTGCACAGAATGTATCCTATATACATAAGATCTATAGGCTGTGAGTTCAGACATGGTCCTATGCAAGTTGTACCACCTCCGGGGTAGCCTGGGGAGGCACTGTGCCTTTGACTCACAGTGTCTCCCCATATTCCTCCTTGCTTCTTCATGTGGGGGAAGATGGGGGAAGAGGAGTAATTTGTGGCTGTTTTGTATTAACAGCAAATTATGACACCCACTTGCTCACACTGGCAGGTGAGTAGTGATTCATGGAGCCAAAGCTCCACTTACTGCCTCCCCTTCTCCGCCCGCTGGCTCAGAGAAACAGGTGCACCCATGGGCGCCGACTTATATGGGCTCCTGGGGCTTTAGCCCCAGGAATATTTACAGTCAGGGGCTCTGCTCCACCAATAGTTGGAGCTAGGTTTCGCCCCTTTTAAATCCCAGCCGCGGCTGGGAGTCAGAGGGCTCTAGGCTGCCCGCAAGCGCGGGGAGCCCAGAGCCTTTTAAATCCCAGCCGCGGCTGGGAGTCAGAGGCTCTGGGCTGCCCGCAAGCGCGGGGAGCCCAGAGCCTTTTAAATCCCAGCCGCGGCCGGGAGTCAGAGGGCTCTGGGCTGCCTGCAAGCGCGGGGAGCCCAGAGCCTTTTAAATCCCAGCCGTGGCCGGGAGTCAGAGGGCTCTGGGCTGCCTGCAGCCGCGGGGAGCCAAGAGCCTTTTAAATCCCAGCCGCGGCCGGGAGTCAGAGGCTCTGGGCTGCCTGCAGCCGCGGGGAGCCCAGAGCCTTTTAAATCCCAGCCGCGGCTGGGAGTCAGAGGGCTCTGGGCTGCCCGCAAGCGCGGGGAGCCCAGATCCCTTTAAATCCCAGCCGCGGCCGGGAGTCAGAGGCTCTGGGCTGCCCGCAAGCGCGGGGAGCCCAGAGCCTTTTAAATCCCAGCCGCGGCCGGGAGTCAGAGGCTCTGGGCTGCCCGCAAGCGCGGGGAGCCCAGATCCCTTTAAATCCCAGCCGCGGCCGGGAGTCAGAGGCTCTGGGCTGTCCGCAAGCGTGGGGAGCCCAGAGCCTTTTAAATCCCAGCCGCGGCCGGGAGTCAGAGGCTCTGGGCTGCCCGCAAGCGCGGGGAGCCCAGAGCCTTTTAAATCCCAGCCACGGCCGGGAGTCAGAGGCTCTGGGCTGCCTGCAAGCGCGGGGAGCCCAGAGCCTTTTAAATCCCAGCCGCGGCCGGGAGTCAGAGGCTCTGGGCTGCCTGCAGCTGCGGGGAGCCCAGAGCCTTTTAAATCCCAGCCGCGGCCGGGAGTCAGAGGCTCTGGGCTGCCCGCAAGCGCGGGGAGCCCAGAGCCCTTTAAATCCCAGCCGCGGCTGGGAATCAGAGGGCTCTGGGCTACCCAGAACTGCGGGGAGCCCAGCGCCCTTTAAATCTCAGCCGCGGCTGGGAGTCAGAGGGCTCTGCACTGCCCCAGGGACAGGGAGCCCAGAGCCCTTTGAATCCCAGCCGGGGAGGCGGCTGGGATTTAAAGGGCTCAGGGCTCCCCGCAGCTGCCAGCAGCCCAGAGCCCTTTGAATCCCAGCCCCTGGCCGCTGATTGCCCCCTCCCCAGACTCCTGCCCCTAACTGCCCCTTGGGACCTCAGCCCCTATCTAAGCCTCCCTTCTCCTTGTCCCCAACTGCCCCCTCCTGAGACCCCACCCAACTTCCCCCCAGAACCCCTCTACCTGTCCCCTGATAAACCTCCTGGACTCCCATGCCTATCCAATTGCTGCCTGTCCCCTGACTGCCCCTCCGAACCTCTGCCCCATCCAACCCCCCCTGCTCCTTGTCCCATGACTGCCCCCCGGAACTCCCTCCCCCTTCTCCAACCCCCAAACCGCTTACTGTGCCACTCAGACCAGCGTGTCTGGCTCCGTGCAGCTCCAGACAGTTGCTGCCATGCTCCCCCCTGGAGCCCACAGCCCTCTCCACCCCCAGCACCTGCCTTCCAGATTTGAACACCTCAAAATGCAGGAGTGCTCACGCTCGGTTTGGGCAGCTTTTACTTCCTTTCTCCAAATCAGTTTCCCCTGCAAGGTGCCAACTGAAGGTGTTGGAGAACAGAGAGATCGGGTGGCCTCCTAATGCCTGGAAAAGAGACAAAGGCCGGAGGAGGGAGTGTCAGTGCCTGTGCGGACTTCTGGGAAGTGCACGGTGTGGAAGGGGATGCTGTGATGCTTTGGAACAACTCCATACAAAGCCAGTCAGGACTCTGGGGGAGCCTCCTCTCTCGGAGCATACTGTCTCCAGGGCAAGAAGCTTACACCTTCCTGGGTCTGACCTCGGCATTCAGCATGCCCTTCCACACCATGCACTTTCCAAAGTGAGTCTGCCCAGGCTGGTCCTGGGGCAACCAGAGGTCCCTGCACCCCAACTCCGCAGTCAGATGTGACTCTCAGCCAGACAGTAAAACAGAAGGTTTATTAGATGATGGGAACACAGTTTAAACAGAGCTTGTTGGTACAGAAAACAGAACCCCTCTGTCAGGTCCATCTTGGGGGGTGGGGAGCCCAGAACCAAGTTCTGGGTCTCTCCCCATTTCCCCAGCCAGCTCCAAACTGACACTCCCTCCTCTGGCCTCTGTGTCTCTTCCAGACAAGGAGGCCACCTGATCTCTTTGTCCCCAACACCTTCAGTTGGCATCTTGCAGGGGAAACTGAGGCACCCACACAGTATTCAGAGAAAATATTAAGAACATTCCCACTTCATCACAACAGGTGCAACAAAATATAATACTGTATATTGAAGTAGGCAAGTGCTGCTTCTGACTTTCCACTTTTAATTGACCCTTGTAATCTTGTGGCACTGATGCGTTGTAGCTTCATTTTATATCGGCTTACAGGGCGGGAGCGGGGAGGCACCACCATTTTGGGCCCCACCAAAAATTATACAAACCTGCCGCCTATGGGTGCACCTACACATCTGGACCCAAGGTTCAGGTACTCTGTGCAAGTGTGTTAACGCAGTTCTTCCTCTCTCCTGTGAGTGTACCACCCAAGTCACAGTCTAGCAGCGCATACTATGTATGCAACATGTACAACATACCAATACGAACTACATATGGATAAACATACATATACACTAGATCAAATTCTGTGCTAACTTACAGCCCACACAGTCCCATTTGGTTTGCAGTTGATTTAAATGAGAGCAACATTTAGCCCAATATAGTCAAAAGTACACAGTGTTTCCAGATTCTGGGAAATGGCTAGAAGGAAATGCAGGTAGGCAAGGCTGGAGCTAGTTTTGATTATGGGAGATTTCAAGTATAAAGAGCTAGTTTTGCAAAACCAAAACCATGGAGGGCTGAGCTCCAATTCCAACTTTTCTGAAGCCCCCAGGCTGAGAGAGAGTTGGGATATGTTATTTGTTTTTTCAGTGCATCTGTTTGCAGAAAGGAAGTGGGAGTTCATGTTACAAAACTCCTTGTTCAGCTTCTTGTTTTGAGAAACTGAAGCCAGGATTGTTTCATATTTTGGTTGTATTTAGCTGAAGCCTCTTCTCAACTTAAATCTTTTTAATAATAGTAAGGTGTTATGAGGGAGTCTAGTTTTAATTCCAAAGCTCTGAGGGTGTTCAAATCCTCGGCTTTCTTTCAGACCCAGCCTTATATAGAATTATAGAGATTAGAGATCAAACCAGATAAACTAACTACTATTTTTGCCTGCCAGTGCAGAGTCGTTCCTTTGCTTGGGAAAGAACCATATTTCATCCTTTTCCAACACAATGGCCTACATCTGTGCAACTGCAACTGAGTGAATTATATATTAAACTTCAGTGAGGGCAAAACATACCCCATTACTTAACCAGAAACGTTATGGAAAACAAGGAGAAGATAATGGGTCAAAGTCAACTCTGTATGAAAGTTTCCCACCCAACCCCAAAATATTTAAGCTACTATACAGCCCCATATTTGCCTTCTCTGTTTTTATGACAGCACCATTAACAGAGCCCTGTGTTAACCAAGAGTCCAACTGGTGCCAATTCCATTCTTTCATTGCCTGCCTTTTATAGCCCTTGCTAATTTTCTGAGCTCATAACTTCTCATTCTATAGTTGCTTGATAACCTCACAACAGCTTTTGCTACCATATTTGCATACAGATATATGATTTAGAAAGACAGTTTTCTCCCATTAGACATACTTGCCTTGCCTGCAATTGTTTTATGTTTTAATCTACTAATCATATGGGGATACTAAAGCAACGGGAGCACGGTGTTGTTCTGAGGTATATTATATTAGTTGTACCTATGGTATAGTGGTACAATACTTGCCATATTAAATTAGAAACTCTTTAATGTTAAGTTTCAATGAGAATATAGTTCTACTGGGTATGAAGATTACTGTGGAGAATTCCAAATATTTTAAATATTATGTACAAGAATAACTACTACCGCGCAGCACCCCACACTATTCCCACATAACTCAGTTAAGGGACCATTAAAAATCCATTAAGCTTGTTAGTTTGTACAAGCTTTCAGGGAATCCTACTGCAAGTTTTGTTATTTCAACACTTATTGAATTATATTAGAGAAAACAATCTCTGAGCTCTGAGACTTTACGGGAATGGCTTAAGTGAGAGATATCTGGGGTGGTTTTGTGGACTGGTGGGTGGGTTCTAATAGCAATTGTGTGATTGTATTTTGCTTTATGGATTGTTTTTAAAGGAAATTGTTATTTCTGTCCCTTAAGGAAGCTCATATTAGAATTACCAAAATGTTAAAAAGAGAGGACGGCTTTATGGTAAAGGCAACGCTAGGAGATTCGGGAAATCTGCATTCACTTCTTGGATTGGACATTGACCTCAGCCAAGTCAGGTAGGATCTGTTTCTGGAGGTGCATAACACTTGCAGTTAATGTCAATTTCAGCTGGAGTTGCTGGTGCTCAGTACCTCTGAAAAATCAAGCTCTTAATCTCTCTGTGCATCAGGTCCCATCTGTAAAATGGGGATCATAATATTTACTTCCTCTAATTTGATACTAAGCACTCTGGAGCAGGGGCAGTCCATTACTTTGAGTTCGTATAGTGCTTAGTACAATTTGACCCCAAACTCACTTTGGTCCTCTAGGTGCTTTTATGATAAAATAAATAAATAATAACAATAATAATGAAGGAATATGTATCAATGGAAAATTCACCTTTCTGGCTTCATTGGTATTTGTTACAAAGTTTTCCATTAAACTATCCGGACACTTGTTTCATCAGGAGGAGCTGGAATGCTTTCATAGATTGCAGAAGGAACCTGGGATCTGGTAGGGGTGAAGTCCTGGGGACGAGGAGATGCCTTTTACTGTGCTCAGATCCTCAATTCATTCAGATTTGACTGAGTTATAACCTCCAAATCCCAGCGTTTCCTCGCTGGAGCTTTCCAGAGACTGACTGCTAAAATCTATTAGCATTCTATCAGCCCTGAGCATGCATCGCCCCTGCATCTCATTTCGGCATGCCACACTAAACTGAACCTCAGAATGGGACACTGGCAAAATGGAGCCTTCTCTAGCTGCTGCTTCTGCAGCTTGGAACGGACTTTAGTCTAGCGGAATGTGAGCTAAACTCAGAACAAGAGTGTCATGAATTCAAATCTTGCTTCTGCTGACTGTTGTTAATAATTCCAGACCTTTTACGGTTCTTATTGTTGGGCAAGGCCTCATACCCTATTGAGAGATTAGTAAAGCTGGAAACAGAACCCAGATCTCTAAAATGCAGACCCAAAATTTAGCCTGATGCCCAGGTTCCAGCAAGGTTCAGGGACTGGGGGACCGGCTTCACCAATGTTTGTAGCCGGGTCTCTCCCCTCGCCCTGCCTGCTGCCTCCACATGCCTTCCCCAAGTGTCCCCTGGCCCCCATTTTCTGGCCCCATGTACCTCCCCCGAGTCCTGGAGCGTCCCTGTGTCTCCCCTGCAGCTCCCTGCTGCCTCTGCTCTGCTGGCTCCCAGCATCCCGGTTCTAGTGCCCCCATCCTCTAGTGCCGGGTGAGGGTTCTGCCTCAGACCCTTCCCTTTTGTGGCAGGAACCTCTACCAGCACAGGGGACCCCTCTGCCCACAGTAACCGCTCCTGCCCCACGCTGGGCAAGGGGCAGCCCCATCCTCCACCGAGGCTACAGTGAGGGGCAGCAGGAAGGGAGGAGGTGCACACGTGATGGCAGCCCCCCTCCCCCATACCCATCATAGGGGAGGGGGCTTCCTGGACCTGAATGGGGCCCTAGGAGCACGAGCAGTGACAGTGGTGTGAGGTGAGTGTGCTGCTGGGGGGGGGGAGAGGGAGCCCCTTCTCCGGAGCTCGCTGCTGCCGGCGGGGAGGGGGCTGGGAGGAGTCCTCCTCTCTAGCCCCAGCCCCGGGGCAGCCTGCTTGCACCCCAAACTCCTCATCCCCAGCCCCGCCCCTCCCAGAGCCCGCACCCCCGCCAGAGCCCTCACCTCACCTCCCCGCACCTCAACCCTCTGCCTCAGCCCTGAGCCCCCTCCTGCACTGTGAACCCCTCATCCCTGGCCCCACCCCACAGCCCTCACCCCCGCAGCTCTCATCCCCCCACCCCAACCCTCTGTCCTAGCCGTGAGCCCCTCCCACACCCCAAGCCCTTCATCCCCAGCCCTCACCTCCCCCCCACCCTAACCCTCTGCCCGAGCCCTGAGCCTCCTCCTGCATTGGGAACCCCTCATCCCCGGCCCCACCACACAGCCCTCGCCCCACACCCTAACCCTCTGCCTTAGCCCTGAGCCCCCTCCCACACCCCAAACCCCTCATGCCCAGTGTGACATTATTGACATCAACTGTGACCATATAGATCACTGTTGCAACCAAGGTCCTATAGTTGCACTAAATCTTGTACAAAGGAGGTCAAGAAAGGTGTCTATAAAAAGGTTGTAATTTACTGATTATGATTATGCTGTCTGTATGTGTGCAATATTTTTGTATTTGAAGTTATAAATATTGGCTATGTACTTGTATCTCAATGTGTTTGATTCTAAGTAGCATCAGTGAAGCATTTGGTCAGCTTCTTGAGAAAGGACTATTCTGAGTAAGTGCCCAATCAAGAAACACTTAACTGACAATGGACCTTGGGAGACTCCAATCAACATCTGAGGAGCCTTCCTGGGAACATTCAAGGTAGCATGTGAGCAATGGCTGCTGCCTGCAAACTGAGGCATGCATGGACATGTGACTTGCCCATGTGACTCCAAACTCCATCTTACTGCTGTGATTTTCCACAGTAAGAACAAAAGGGTCCTTCCACATGGCAGAGGATATAAAAGGTCCTGGAACCTCCCCCCACCCCATTTTGTCTTCAGTCTTGCTTCTCTGGAGGAGCTTTACTACAAACTGAAGCTCTGAACAAAGGACTGAATGACCCATCCAAGCTGTGGATGTACTCCAGAGACTTGACTTAAGCCAGCAATTTATTCCAACACTGCTACAAGCCTGAACCAAGAACTTTGCCATTACTGTATGTAATTGATTCCATTTAACCAATTTTAGCTGTCATCTATGTTTCTTTCTTTTTCTGAATAAACTTTTAGATTTTAGATTCTAAAGGATTGGCAACAGCATGATTTGTGGGCAAGATCTGACTTGTATATTGACCTGTGTCTGGGGCTTGGTCCTTTGGGATCAGGAGAACCTGTTTTCTTTTACTGGGGTATTGGTTTTAATAACCATTCATCCCCATTAGGAGTGGTGCTGGTGGTGATACCGGGATACTGGAATGTCTGAGGGAATTGCTTATATGACTTCTGGTTAGCCAGTGGGATAAAACCGAAGTCCTCTCTGTTTGGCTGGTTTGGTGTGTCTTAGTAATGGAGGAACCCCAGCCTTGAGCTGTGAGTGCCCTGCTCTAAGCAATTTGTCCTGAATTGATACTCTCAGTAGTGTCCCGCCAGAGGCCGCTTTATTACACCCAGGCCAGCCAGAGCCCTGACTCCTCCCACGCCCAAAACCCCTCATCACCAGCCCCACCCCAGAGCCCTCACATTTTTACATTATTTAAAATATATATATATTGGCTTACAAGGCAGTTGGGGGGGGGCAGGACTTGGACCTGTTCTGGGCACCACCAATAATTATACAAACCTGCCACCCCTGATTCCTGGGGTAGTGTGTTGTCTATATAATGGGTCCAGTCATGCATATGTAACCCACGATACTAATATTGATCATCTAATTAAAGAGGGAGATTTCCAAAGTCACAAATGGCAGTGAGGTCAACACAAAGCACATACACAAGGGGGCAGCATTATCAGAATTGCACAAGTAACCTTAATTCTGGCATTCACTGCCTTTGAAAGTTTGGCTTTGCAACCTCACAAGCATTCATTCTATATAATTACCTTATGCATCACACAATCCTTGCACTAAATATAATAACAATCTTTAGCGTCTCTTGCAGCAACTTTTTACAGGTTGGAGATTAGAAGGATTTTCTTAACAACTATAAGACATTGGAATGTTCAGCATAGGGAGGTGAAGACACTTCAGGTGAATCTAAAATGCCTGAGGAATTAGCATAGAGGAAAATATTTCTGTTTGCAACTGGTTGGATAAGGTGACTTAGGAGGCCTTTTCAGCCTTTTTCCTCTGTGATTTTTTTTCCTTTAAATTATTCAGTAAGAAAAATAACTGAATTTTATTAGGAAGGTCTCGATTATTCTCTCTTTCTGCTGGACAATTAAGCTGAACTACATTGTGCTGTGATTGCAGTAGATTTCAGAAGCCGCTGTTATGCATTTAGTGGGATCAATACCTGGAAAATAGACAAGATTCCTCAGAAAACAGTGCAGTAATTCTGAGGATGATATTGCTTCCTCTGTGTCAGTATACAAACAATGCCCCAGCAGGATGCTGGAGGGTGCTGCTTTCAGAAGTAAGGACCTGGCCACTTGTACTAGTAATTAGGAACCGATGCCACTTTTCACAATAGGAGTAGGATTTCTGGACAAATTTCAATTTGGCTAATTACATTCTGCCTACCTAAGTTCCCCTTACAAAATCAATGGATGGCATTCTTCATTCCCTACCCTGCAACAAACTGTTGTGTGCTGCTGCTCTGCTCTATTAAACAGCTGATGCAGTTCATCCTATAGGCATCTACACGGCAAATGATGATGATAATATATCATTATGATCCTGATCTTGAAAACACTTTAGCACGTGAATAACTTCCGTCACGTGAGTAGCTCGTATGAGACTAATGTGTGTCAGCACTGAGTCAGTGAGGCCACTCATATGTAAAGTTACATTGGTGTTTGAGTTTTTAATCCTGACTGCTATACATTTAATAAGGTTTCAGAGTAGCAGCTGTGTTAGTCTGTATCCGCAAAAAAAACAGGAGTACTTGTGGTACCTTAAAGACTAACAAATTTATTTAAGCATGAGCTTTCCGAAGAAGTGAGCTGTAGCTCACGAAAGCTCATGCTTAAATAAATTTGTTAACATTTAATAAGATTACACAAGTGGGAATTTTCTATAGAATGGAGGAATAGGCAATCAAATCTCAGTAGCATTCAGTGGGAGGCAGTGTGGTCTAATGGCTAGAAAACTTGAATGGGACTCAGGAGACATGGACTCTATCCCTATGACTGCTGCTGGCTCACCTTTGGAAAGTTACTTCCCTCTTTGCGCCTGAGTTTTCCCATCTGTAAAAAAGGTCTAATGGTATTTATTTCATTTGTAAAGAGCTGTGAGATCTATGGATGAAAAACACTATGTCAGAGCTGCTAGCTATTATTATTATTACTTAACTCCCTTAGGCTCCTTTGAAAATCCCAGCTCTTGTCAATAAAAACCTCCCCCACAAAAATCTAGGATATGTCGACTGTTAAGACTTGCACTATATGTAAGAGAGCAGTATGATTGCTCAGAGCTCCAGTATGAAACTGGAGAAAAGCCTGTTCAGAGTCTTTGGGTTAAGTTTAGAGGTGAGAGCAACAAGGGTAATGTCATGGTGAGCGTCTTGTATAGAACACCAGACAAGGAGAATGAGGTAGATGAGTCTTTCTTTGGACAACTAACAGAAGTTTCCAGATCACAGGCCCTAGTTCTCATGGGGAACTTCAGTCACCCTGACATCTGCTGGGAGAGCAATACAGCAGTGCACAGACAATCCAAGAAGTTTTTGGAGAGTGTTGAGGACAACTTCCCGGTGCAAGTGCTGGAGGAACCAACTAGGGGCCGTGTTCTTCTTGACTTGCTGCTCACAAAGAGGGAATAATTGGTAGGGGAAGCAGAAGTGGGTGGCAACCTGGGCAGCAGTGACCATGAGATGGTTGAGTTCAGGATCCTGACAAAAGGAAGAAAGGAGAGCAGCAGAATACGGAGCCTGGACTTCAGAAAAGCAGACTTTGACTCCCTCAGGGAACTGATGGGCAGGATCCCTTGGGAGGCTAATATGAGGGGGAAAGGAGTCCAGGAGAGTTGGCTGTATTTTAAAGAAGCCTTATTGAGCGAACAGAAACAAACCATCCTGATGCGTAGAAAGAATAGTAAATATAGCAAGTGACCAGCTTGGCTTAACAGAGAAATCTTCAGTGAATTTAAGCAAAAAATGGAAGCTTACAAGAAGTGGAAACTTTGGACAGATGACTAGGCATGAATATAAAAATATTGCTCGAGCATGCAGGGGTGTAATCAGGAAAGCCAAAGCACAATTGGAGTTGCAGCGAGCAAGGGATGTGAAGGGTAACCAGAAGGGTTTCTATAGGCATATTAGCAACAAGAAGGAGGTCAGGGAAAGTGTGGGACCCTTACTAAATGGGGGAGGCAACCTAGTGACAGATGATGTGGAAAAAGCTGAAGTACTTAAATGCTTTTTTTGCCTCTGTCTTCACAGACAAGGTCAGCTCCTAAACTGCTGCACTGGGCAGCACAGTATGGAAGGAAGTGAGCAGCCCTCAGTGGTAAAAGAACAGGTTATGGACTATTTAGAAAAGCTGGACATGCACAAGTCCATGGGGCTGGATCTAATACATCCGAGGGTGATGAGGGAGTTGGCTGATATGATTGCAGAGCCATTGGCATTGTCTTTGAAAACTTGTGGTGATCAGGGTGCTCCAGGACGATTGGAAAAAAGCAAATATAGTGCCCATCTTTAAAAAAGGGAAGAAGGAAAATCTGGGGGACTACAGACCAGTCAGCCTCACCTCAGTCCCTGGAAAAATCATGGAGCAGGTCCTCAAGGAATCCATTTTGAAGCACTTGGAGGAGAGGAAGGTGATCAGGAACAGTCAGTATGGATTCACCAAGGGCAAGTCATGCCTGACCAACCCGATTGCTTTCTATGATGAGATAACTGGTTCTGTAGATATGGGGAAAATGGTGGACATGATATATCTTGACTTTAGCAAAGCTTTTGATACAATCTTCCACAGTAGTCTTGCCAGTAAGTAAAAAAAGTATTCATTGGATGAATGGACTATAAGGTGGATAGAAAACTGGCTAGATCATTGGGCTCAATGGGTAGTGATAAATGGCTTGGTGTTTAGTTGGCAGCCGGTATCAAACGGAGTGCCCCAGGGGTCAGTCCTGGGGCCGATTTTGTTCAACGTCTTCATTAATTATCTGGATGATGGGATGGCTTGCACCCTCAGCAAGTTCACAGATGACACTAATCTGTGGGGAGAGGTAGATACGCTGGAGGGTAGGAATAGGGTCCAGAGTGACCTAGACAAATTGGAGGATTGGGTCAAAAGAAATCTGATAACGTTCAACAAGGACGAGTGCAGAGTCCTGCACTTAGGATGAAGAATCCCATGCACTGCTACAGGCTGGGGACCAACTGGCTAAGCAACTGTTCTGCAGAAAAGGATCTGGGGATTACAGTGGACGAGAGGCTGGATATGAGTCAGCAGTGTGCCCTTGTTACCAAGAAGGCTAATGGCATATTGGGCTGAATTAGTAAGAGCATTGCCAGCAGATTGAGGGAAATGATTATTCCCCTCTATTCAGCACTGGTGAGGCCACATCTGGAATATTGTGTCCAGTTTTGGGCCCCCCACTACAGAAAGGATGTGGACAAATTGGAGAGAGTCCAGCGGAGGGCAACGGAAATGATTAGGGAGCTGGGGCACATGATTTATGAGGAGAGGTTGAGGGAACTGGGATTATTTAGTCTGCAGAAGAGTGAGGGAGGATTTGATAGCAGCTTCAACTACCTGAAGGGGGGTTCCAAAGAGGATGGAGCTAGGCTGTTCTCAGTGGTGGCAGATGACAGCACAAGGAGCAATGGTCTCAAGTTGCAGTGGGGGAGGTCTAGGTTGGATATTAGGAAAAAAACTATTTCACTAGGAAGGTGATGAAGCACTGGAATGGGTTACCTAGGGAGATGGTGGAATCTCCATCCTTAGAGGTTTTTAAGGCCTATCTTGACAAAGCCCTGGCTGGGATGATTTAGTTGAGGATTGGTCCTGCTTTGAGCAGGGGGTTGGACTAGATGACCTCCTGAGGTCTCTTCCAACCCTAATCTTCTATGATTCTATGACTCTGCTTGTGTTTAAACAGAAATACAAAATGAGCGAATGTACATATGTCTGCTTCTTAGATATACTGGAATTGCTATACTAAATTGGAGAAAGCAGAGAAAGGTATCACACAATCCAATGGCTGGAACTTAAAGCTAGACCAATTCAGACTGGAAATAAGGTGTAAATTTTTAACAGTAAGCATAATTAACCATCAACAGTTGTGGTGGATTCGCCATCACTGACCATTTTAAAATCAAGATTGGATACTTTTCTGAATGATACACTCTAGGAATTATTTTTGGGGAAGTTCTATGGCCTGTGCTATAGAGGGGATCAGACTAGATGAGCACAATGGCCCCTTCGGCCTTGAAATTTATGAACCTGTGGTCTATCTAAACTAATATCTCATCACTGTTGGTGGCTAGAACCAGATATTTCACAAAACCGTGTGAGAAACTCTGCAGTACAGGATCACCTACTCCCAGGGGAATTTCCTTCTAACCCCTAATAGCTAGAGATTGGCTGAAGCCCTGAATTGATTCCACTAATTCTGTTTATTTTTATCTATTATTTATATTATTCTTTTTAATAGTTACTATTATAAATCTTGATATTCTTGTAATCCATATAAATGTCTAATCCCCTGGTAGAATCCTGTTAAACTCTAAGGCTATGTCTACACTACAGACCTTGCACCACTGTAAGGTCTCCTGTGTAGCCACTTTATGCCGGTGTGAGAGAGCTCTCCTGCTGGCAAAATGAAACCACCCTTAATGAGCAGCGGTAGCAACGTCGGTAGGAGAGCATCTTCTACTGACATAGCGCTGTTCACACAGGCGCTTTTGTCAGTGAAACTTATGTTGGTCAATGGGGTGTTTTTATCACACCCCTGACTGACAAAAGTGCTAACGTAGAGAAAGCCTAAGCCTCTTATGGCAGTGAGTTCCACACATAACAGTGTGTTGTGGAAAAAATTATTTTTGTATCTATTTTTAATTGACTATCTTTCAATTTCATTGAACATCCCTTGCACTTGTGTTATGAGAATTATGAGTAAAATCGAATTCTAGAGCTATTTTCTCTACAGAGTTTAGTATTGTTTATTCTTCTCTCATCTGCTTGCAAAAGTAAACAATTCCAGTCATGACTTTGGAAGTTAAGGTAGGCTATTACAGCTACTTTATGCATCTTTTGATGTTTGTTAAAATATTACAGGCAACTTGGTGGTTAGGGGTAGTATGGAGGCACACTGAGTTTGTGGTCTCATCTTTTTCTCTATTGCACATTTGTTCATATCACAAAATCATATCATTTGTTGCATTTGGTAGTCTTTCCACAAGATAGCTCCAAGATTGGAAGAATAAAATAATATCTTTCATTTATATAACACCTTTCATAAGTATGAATAAAGGGACCATCTACAGCACAATTTCACCCATGACTCAAGTGCAGCCACCTCCTGAATGGAATGCCAGAGCTGTTTAGTACAGCCGCACTACAGAACACTATCACAGGAAGTGGAGATTACCTTCATCCAACTGAAACTGTGGTGAGAACTTTTGATAGGTAAAATCCAATGATTAGAGCTGGTCAGAGAAATTCCAGCAAAGGTTTTTTTGTCAGAATTTTCCAATTTTGTCATTGCATTAAGTTCCTCTGGAAACCAGCCAACTTTTGAAACCTGCTCACGACGGCCTGTGACCCTGGAGTAGCCGGACATGAAAGCCCCAGGGCTTTCAGGATCTGCAGGCCACCTAGCCTCTTGGATCATCCTGGATTTGGGGACCCCCAGAGCCACCAGCATCTGTGACTGGGGCAACCAGCCTGAGTTGGGAACCCTGGGGCTTTCCCTTTCATGGAGAATTTCAAAGATTTGGGGTTTTGTTCTGAATCAGAACTAAACCAAACTTCCAGATATAGAAATCCTCCATGAAAAAGAATTACATTTCCAGCTCCAGTAATGATATAAATGGGAGTAATGATTGTAGAGGCAGGTCAGGACTAGCTGCATTGTCAGAGCTGTGCAAACAACAATAGCCCATCTATAGCAAGTGCTGCTAGTGTTTCAGTTTCATAAGCACCTAATTCACATGCACAATTTGAAACGAGGGGAAAAAACTCTCACCCCACAAAGCAGTATATGTATATCCGATAGACTATTTAAGATCATTCTTCTCTCATCTTCTCTGAGACTTATGAGATTTGCAAAGCTTTTTCTCTCAGCTGGAAGATCCTTCTATTTACCGTACTCACATAAAAGCTGATTGCTTCTTCAAAGTGTCTTATCTTTGTATATGAGAAACAGAATAGATTTGAAAGATGCTCATAATTCATTTAATTTCAATTTCTCAACATTCTTTTATCCAATATTCTAGATAAACAAATAAGTGAGGTAATCATTTCATGGGCTATATCATTTTCATTATTTCTTCTGTACACACAAAAGCCAAAACTCTTTTCCTTTAACATGTTTTCTCATAGGCCATATAGGAACAATACTGGGACATGCCCCTTTAGCCTTATGAGATTATTCCAGACAAAATTGGCCAGTTTATGAAAAAATCTGACAGGTAATTAAATCTAATTCAATTATATCATATTGTATATACTCCAGCCTGTAAGAGCAGAAGCATCCAAAACAGGGACCGCTGCAACTGCGGGGAAGGGGTAAAATGGGGCCCAGCCAGGGTCAGCTTTCTCTCCTGCACTGCCTGGATCTAGAACTGTGCACAGGAGACACCCCCACCATATTCTGGGAACAATGGGTACCAGGTGCTGCCTCCATCCCCGCCATGTGGCTTTGCAAAGGAGAGCCAGCCAGAGATTCCAGCCAGTAGAAACACAAGCAGCCAAAGCAGGGACTTGGACATTTGGAGAACTTTCTATGCTTTTGAATGGACTTTCTCTGCCCTGTGCTCCAACCCTCCCTCTCCCCCTCCACCATGCCCTCTCTCACACTCTCTTCAGTTCAGCTTCACTCCACCCCTCCCCCTATTAGCCTCTTCTCCAGGGCCGGCGCTTCTATTAGGCGACCCTAGGCGGTTGCCTAGGGCGCCAGGATTCGGGGGGAGGCATTTTGTGCGCTCCCCACAGGGCGCACGGGAGCTTCTGGTTCCGCTCCCGTCACACTGCTGAAAAAGGACCTTCTGTCGTGCCACGGAAAACAGCGGCAGGCAATTGAGCAGCTCAATAACTGCCGCTGTTGCCTGCGGCATTTCAGCGGAAGGTCCTTCTTCGGCGGTGCGATGGGAGGAGAACCGGAAGCTCCCGCGTGCCTCGTGGGGAGCGCACAAAATGCCGCCCCCCCGAATTCTGCTTAGAGCGCCAGAAACCCTGGCGCCGCTCCTGCTCTTCTCCCCTGTCCTGTCCCCTTTGCCCACTTCCCTTCTCTTTTCTTTCCATTTAGCTGATCTCCTCCAATCTAAATCCACCAGCAAATAAATAAATTAATGAATAAACGATGAACTAACGTGATGTTTGCCTCCATCAGATTGCCCACTCTGGGGAAGTGTTAGACCCGCTTCCCCACCCTCAGTCTGTCTTGTCTATTTACACTGTAAGCCTGCAGTGGTGTGGTTGGAGCAGTTCCCCCTTGTGGACTTTCAACCACAGATCTCCCAGAGGGAAGAAGTCTCTGTCTCCGGTGTTCACGGAGTTGGACTCCAGTCCACTGATTAATTATCCCTTGTGGAGAGGTGGGGGCTTGGAGGGGCTTAGCCCTGAAATGTCCTGAAACAAAAAGCAAATCCAACTCAATACTGGGCCACCCACCAGTCTTCCTATGGGGCGTCCCTGCCTTTTCCTTTTCAAGCTTGCTTCCCAGACAGTCTCTTATTTTGACATTGCTCGTGTCTTGGGGTCTAACTGCTCCATCCAAGTGGCTGCTCCAGCTAGCAGGGTTGTTTCTCCTTATCTCTGGCAAAGTTCCCTTCAGGCAGAGAGGCAGAGCTCCTTCCTGGCTAGTCTGTCGTGAAAGACTGCTACTACTCCTTTATGTTTTATGGGGAAGCATAATGGCCACCTATTTTATTCCTTATGTATTCATGCCACTACACTCTTTTACCCTGCTCTAGTATGCTTAAGGAAATGTAGTAGAGCTTTTCTCTGTTACCCTACTTTCCTGAAACTCTCACTAAAATCAGTCTAGTATCAGGGGTAGCGATGTGAGTCTGTATCCACAAAAACAACGAGGAGTCTGGTGGCACCTTACAGACTAAGGGTATGGCTTCACTTGCAGCCGTACAGCGCTGCTGCGAGAGCGCTCCCGCGGCAGCGCTTTGAAGTGCGAGCGTGGTTGCGGCGCCAGCGCTGGGAGAGAGCTCTCCCAGCGCTGCAGGTACTCCAGCTCCCCGTGGGGATTAGCTTAGCTGCTCCCAGCCCTGGGGCACTGTTTACACTGGTGCTTTACAGCGCTGTAACTTGCTGCGCTCAGGGGGGTGTTTTTTCACACCCCTGAGCAAGAAAGTTGCAGCGCTGTAAAGCGCCCGTGTAGTCAAGGCCCAACATTTATTTGGGCATAAGATTTCATGCATAAAAAAACCCCATGCATGCATCTGAAGAAGTGGGGTTTTTACCCACAAAAGCTTATGCCCAAATAAATCTGTTAGTCTTCAAGGTGCCACGGGACTCCTTGTTGTTTTAGTAAACTCAGTCTGAGAGTCTAAATTCTTCCAAAAAAAAAAAAAAAAGGCTTTCTTTCCTGGAGACACTCCCTGCATTCCCATAGCAGACGATCAACTATTTCTTAAACTTACATATGTTACACAGCTTATTTTGAGTCTATTCAATAAATATAAATGATTATTCAAACCAGAGTGGCCAGTTAACAGTCTAAATATGAGCACTTCACTGATCCTCTAATAACCTTGGAGTATCACATTATCCTCTATTTTGGGGCATACTTCATAGAATCTTCTTCCTCTTTCCTCCTTGCTCCTCATTTCTTGCCATTTCTCTTTTAAATCCTTTTTTAACACAATTTTAAATTTAGTTTTATTTTAAATTCCTGAGTACTCAAAGAATTTTTATATCAATTTTATTCATTTTTAAAAACACTTTTCATTCCTTATCTGCCATTTCCTTGACGGGAATGCCAGAAAGTGCTGGAATCTATGCTAATACTATGGTCGTGACCAAACATACTAACACTGTTGTCAAAAACAATATTTCATTTATTAGACCACTCTGTTTTCTGAAGTACCCATTTTAATTGCCAATAATCCTTATAACAAATCCGAAAAGATAACAGCTGTTGTAGGCCATAAGTCCTTTATCTTGTTCAGTGCTACCATTATTCCAATCAATTCAGCCATCATAATGGCTACAAAATTAGATATTCTTTTAGATTTTTTAACTCTAATCTCAGGGATGCAAAAGGCTGTTCCCACTCTACCTGATTTGTAATATTCTGGTCTGTCAGTATATAGTTGGCAATAGTGACTCCATTTACTATATATGAACTCATAAACTTTATCCATCATATAGGATGACTCTTTTCCTCCTTTATTTTATTATATAATTTTATATCTACAACTGGAAGCACTGAACTGAGTCAGACTTTCTCTTTTTAGTCCCCTTCCAGGCTTGGCATTGGCTGCAGATATAGTGGAGTGGGGTTAGCTGGCCCCCATGAGCTCTCCTTAACTCCTTCTCTGATGGTTTGGTTCCTCTCTGCTCCATTACAAAACTCATAGGGGCAGGGTGCATCTTCTACTACTGTGTGTTTGTACAGCACCTAGCACAGCAAGAGTGGGACCTCACTCTTGGTTGTCTGTTAGCCTGTACCCTAATAAGCATATTTAATAATAATACAAACAAGGGGACAGATCTATTTAGCAATAACTGATGCCATAAAGAAGGCTCTTTATAAAGAAGGCTCAGATGATTTAGTTGGGTTTGGTCCTGCTTTGAGCAGGGGGTTGGACTAGATGACCTCCTGAGGTCCCTTCCAATCCTGAGATTCTATGATTCTATGATTTAATCTGTGTATTGATAACGAACTCTGACATTTCCTATTTTTTGAGTGCTTGACTTTGCAACCTTAAAAATGTTCTATTCGTGTAGATTTTTGGTATGAACTATAGAATTTGTTGAAAAGCAATATTAGACTTCAGGCAAATATGAACATAAGTAGGAGCCGAGGGTACCCCATGGGTACAAGCATCCTCTTTAATAGCTTGGATTAGGGCCTGCAGAGGCACACAAAACAAGATGTACTGGGAGGCTCAGAGTGCGATGCTAGTTAAATATATTTTTGTTGTTGCTGTTACTGTCTGTATCCCTGAATCATCCAGAGCCTTCAGTCAGGACCGGGGCTCTATTATGCCAAGGCATTGCACAAGCCCATAGGAAGAGACAGTTCCTGCCTCAAAGAGCTTATAAATCTTCCTCTCTCTCTCTCCCCCGCCCCACACACACATACTCTGTAATGTGGGTTAAACTTTGTAGCCCTGTGATGCTATATACATGACTAATGATAATAAATAGAATGTATTCTGTATGCCATACAATTTTAGAAGTCTAATGTATGAACTAAATCTCCTCTCTTTTCATAATTACTGATAAAAGCCCCAATTTGCTCCAGTTTGAATGTAGTTAGGCTTAGGGGGTTAAGTCTATTCTGTTTTAAAAGAAGAAAACAGAGGATTTGATTGTTCATGACATTTTGTTCAGAATCAATCATTGTCGGCTCAGGTTAGACTGATTTACTATGAGCCTGCCATAGAAAAGATTTGCCACAAATGCCAAGGCTCTGAGCTATTTCCACTGCGCTGAACATAATGATGGATTTATCATTGCAATCAAGATGGTAAAACAGCATGGTCCCCTGAGTAGAGCACCAGGCAAATTGATCACAACAGCCCTGAAGTTATATAAGGGCTTTGTTTATCTGGTCTCAGTCTTCTGGAATAGTAATCCAACATAAGATAAAACACTCTGATCTTTACAGAAGTTTGGACAGGTTTTATCTCCCCAAAAACATATATAGTGGAATAGTATTTACTGGGGAGTGAAATAACTACCCATTAAAAAAAAGAATATAATAAAATCAAGTCCAACATATTGTGCAGTAGTAGAAAATACCATTACTAGCATGGACAGTAACCACCAATCTTACAGCATTCTCTCAATCTATAATTGAATATGCTGTAATAGCTTAGTATGAAAGTGAATAATGTGGGAACCAGAACATTTGCTTTTAATGCATTACCTTTTCATTACAAGCATTCTTTCCTAATTCAATAAAAAGATGGTGACAACAGGAAGTGCTTCCAGACCCTAAGTACATTAAAACTAAAATGAAATATTGTCCCTTTCGTGATTATGCAGCAGCAAACTTGGCTTTTGCACCAAGGTGAGACAAATAATCAGCCTTTAGCTAGAACTTTTCAATCACAGATCTCAAAGAACTTTGCAAAGGAGTGTAAACAGTATTATCCATTTAACAGGTGAGGATGCTGCGCCATAGATCTTGGTATGATCCAGGATTCCCTAATATTCCCTCTACTCTATTGCAACTCACTGTCCCTCAAAGGTACCAAGAAACTTGGATAAAACAAAGGGAGGACCTCACGTGAGTTCGCTGTACTCTTCACTGGATATCCATCCATCTGGGACTGCCTCTGGAAATCACAGTGGCTGATGTATAAATGGGAACAAGGGCATTCTGGGTAAAGGCTATCTTATCAACCACAGCCAAAATTAGCCAAAAATACATGCTCCTGTGAAAATAGATGGGATTTGATGTGTGGGCTGAAGATGAATAGATTAGGGCTATTCTGGACCAAGAGCAGAGAGAGTCCCAAGGTTGAGGACCCCTCACAGTTATCAGCTGATTCCCTAAAGCATGACATTTGGTTAACTCTATGCTACAGAGCAAAACTAACATTGCTGGGACAGATCCACTTCTAGATCATCCAGTGCCACAGCACTGTTCAGGTGTAGTATAGTGCTGGGATAGCCAGCCCTTTCAGTCCCAAGTCAAGTGTTTGTGTTGGGATGGGTGGCGCATGGCTGCAGTGCTACTGTGCCCCAGCTGTTATCTGCTGGAGTAATGGTCCCCGGACTACCTTAAAGAATGCAGGGATAGTGTAGAACAAGTTCCTTTTCAGCCCTCCCTCTCCAGGTCTGCCAGCAGACAATGGACATAGCTGTACATCCAGTCCATAACCATTAAGTTTTATTTCTCCTTCCCTCTCCAGCTCTTGTTGCGGCTGCTGTGATTCTGCTGCTTCTTTCTGTCTCCTGTTAGGTTAGGAGGTTAATAGGATATAGCTCACCAGTGATCTTGGGTCAAACTATTTGGCCATCCCTGATTTAGAAGCCATCTAATGAGTGAACAAACTCTTGATGCTTGCAGCTATGGGCCAATCCAATTTTGTATTAACTTCAGGAAGAACAACATGGTCTCTAAATGGGATAAATATCCCATTCCTCAAACTGCTGATGGAGAGTTTGTGAACAAGATCTAGGCTTGTTCAGAGACACAAACAGGTATTACAGTTTAAAAAGAGTTAACTGTTAGAAAACAAAAGAGAGAGAGAGAAAGAGTCTAATGTCTTTTCCATGCCAATGGTGGTGCTCAGGGAGGAAACCAGTCTCTTCTATCGTTCGCTGCTGCTTCCATTTGCTCAATGGTGTTGAGATTGACAATACTGGTCTCCTTGCTAAGAGTTCTCCTTAAGATTTATCTTGGGTGCCCACATTTCCTCACACAACTTGGTATCATGTGGAAGTCTGTGTGTTGGTATCCAGAGTACATGCCCCAAATAAGTATGGTGTTTCCTTATGATTCTGGCGGAAACGAGCAGCTGGTTGGTGATTTCCTGGATATCTTCGTTGGTGATGATATCTTCCCTACCAATGCCCAGAATCTTTTATGTCTAACATTTTAGTAGATCTCCAGCTCCTTCAGCTGTATGTTAACACCAAGATTACGTCTGAACTGAAAATTCTCAGATTTGATGCGGTGCTTGAATATCTTTGATTTCCACCTGTTGTTGAGTATAGTGAATGCTGTGAATGCCTTTCCTATCCTCTCTTTTCCTTCTTGAGGTCTCTTTTGGCTAATATGGTGCTTCTCAGGTAGCTGGACTGTTCTACTTTCTTCATATTTTTGCCTTCTAATGTGATGTTACTGCTTGATGTCTGGCTTTCAGTGATGTTTGTTTTATCACAACTCATTTTGAGCCCCGCTTGGCCTGCTATTTATATATATATGGAGATATACCTATCTCATAGAGCTGGAAAGGACCCTGAATCCAGCCCCCTACCTTCACTAACAAGACCAAGCACTGGTTTTGTCCCAGATCTCTAAATGGCCCTCTCAAGGATTGAACTCACAACCCTGGGTTTAGCAGGCCAATGCTCAAACCACTGAGCGATCCATATATCTATCTATCTATCTATCTATATTATCTTACAGAGTGTAACAACTGGAGAGCAGTTACATTACTCAGTGTTGCAGGGAAAGTTGCGGTGTGATACTACACAGGATGACAGAGGCAGTGGATTTAAAGCTTAGAGAAGAATTTGAGCTGTATTGCTTAAATCTCTGTGACTCAATTTCCCCATCTGTAAAATGAGGATAATGATACTTTGCAAAGTGCTTTGAGTTCTTCTGCTAAAAAGCATTATATAAGAGCTGGATATTACTATTATTAAATATGATAGGTTAGATAAGAAACATGGCTATCTCTCGCTTTTGTTACTGGAGAAGCAAGCAACAATTTCTGACATGAAAACGTGTGTGCATGAATGCAAAAGAAAGTTTCTATGATTACTCACCCATGCAACTTTGAAATTTGCTTTCTGCAAACGTTTGCTAGTATAATGCTATCACTTGAAGGTTTGAGGAAAGAAAACACACAGGGTTTTGAAAAGAGCTGATGTGAATAAATTTAAAATTCAGAAGACTGTTTGTGAACATTGTATTTGCATTATTCAGCCAGCTCTGTTTTTGGGTTGCATGGAAAACCTTCAGGCATTATGTTGGACCTTATTCAACAGGTATGTGATTATTTCTGCAAATGCATATAGGGGTAATGTGGCTTTTAAAGAAAACTGATGTGACTCAACTACAGGGTGTGTGAAGAGGATGCAGGATGCTAGCATAACACACAGTTTCATAAGTGTTTAAACTGCTTCAGACGTAAAATTACCAGGTTTATTCTGCCAGAGATAAGAGTGATCCAGAAACTACTTATTAGGATACTGGTGTTTCCCGTATTACATATTATAGCATATTTGACACTCATCTGTCATTCATATCTGTTCTTTAACTTGACAAATTTCCAAGACAATTTTAAAAAGGGAGAATACAGTTATCTCCTCTGTGCTTCAGTTTTCCATAACATTGAAATTTTGCACATACAGATCCAGTGTAGCGTTCTTAAATTGTATCACAAAAAGCACTTTGTAATATGACATGAACTGCCCTTTACTCAGGCCAATGAATAAATACCACCATTGTGGGCCTAAGGATGTTGACTGGGCCTGCAACTATGAGTAAGGCTCAACAAATGTCATAGTAGCTGAAGAGAGAAATGAAGAGCATGTCTGCATTTGAGCTGGGAGGTGTGATTCCCAGCTAGAGTAGATGGGCTTGAGCTATCATGATAAAAATAGTTATGCAGCCTGGGTAGCACAGGTTGTGGCTCAGGCTAGCCATCCCAGTACAATTCAGCCCAGCATATTTGGAGGGCTAGCTTGAGCTGTTTACCTGAGCTGGGAATCACCCCCCCCACCCAACTCCAAGTGTACACATATCTTTACTTCTATGCATTCATGGCTGCATCAACATATATATCTCTACAATAGCTTTGCTCAAAAATTCTCAATGAAAACTGTTATTCTGAAGGAAGATTAGGTTTTTAATTCAAGGATTTTTTTGGGTGTGTGTGTGTGTGTGGAAAATAGCTGCATTCTATTGAAAATTTAGATTTTTTGTTGAAAAACAATGTCTGAACCCCCCCCCCAGTGGGTTTTTCATTGGAAAACCAAAATATTGCAATTCTGAATGCTTTCACAATGCCTCATGGGAGTTGAAGTTTGGGTGCTTCGTGTTCCCATTCTCCCCTATTGGTCAGGCTCCTCAGCCTAACCGAATCTCACGTGACAATGCGACTACCATTATGTGCGGTGTCTCCTCGCCAAAAAGTGAGACTATAGCACATCATGGGAGATATAATCCAACCAGGAAGCTTTGCCTCTAGACAAGAATGAGAACATGAGTAACCTGTACTACAACTCCCATGAGGCATCAGGGCACTATTTCAGAATCAAAATATTTCAAATTTTCAGCTGAAATATTTCACATTTCAATTTTTCACTAAAAACTCTAAAATTTCCACAGGGGAAAAAAACCCACATTTTCAAGCCAGCTCTAATTTATACACATATACCTCTCCATACACACAAAAATATTATACCACATACAACATGCTACATGCCAGCCACATACTTTGAGGCAAATGCATGGAAGTGTAAGGTAGGCAAAGAAAACAAAGTCATCACCACAGTTAAAGGATCTTTTTTCTCTTCACATCTCTCCATTTATCTCCACTCTTTATGTTCTGAATTCTCTCCTATGCACACTGGCAGTGGGGTTGAATTCTGATGAGACTATAATTGATGGAATGCTGGGCAGTATGTTGCCTCAAGGATTTAACAGAAAAACAACAGTTGCCCAACACTTTTTCAGGTATCAGAAAGGTTGGGTAACTTGATTAAACAGGGGCATTTTGGCAGTTTTCAGACAGATTGCCTAGTCCAGGCAATTAGTTTATTTTCCACAAGGATAAAACACAATAGAAAAAAAACTGAGTACTTTCCACCCAAAATTGCTTGCCCTATTTTGAAATTCTGTTCTTGCATGGTGGGAACTAAATCTCAGTAATCTTGAACTGACTGCAGATTGACCTTGAAACTCACAAATTAAATTGCACAATGATGTGACCATGACCAAACAGAAGAAAAGTGTTCACAAAAGCAGCAACAAGCCCAGAATGTACTCAGAGCAAACTGATATTAAACAAAAAGAACATTGCTTTATATAGACTGTTCTTTTAATTTTGTGTAGGCTTCTGCAAACCAAGACTGACATAGGGAAAACAAATAATGTTCAGCACTTAGCAGGTAGCTGTAAAACCTTGCAATTTTACCTTTGGGGTATTTGCTATATTCTTTCAACTTTCCTATAGTTAGTATAGGAAATATCAAAATACACTATGATAATTAGGCTTCAAGTTTGAAAATGTAATTGATTATTAGCTACTGATGATTGGACCAAAAAAGTAATCTCTTACATATACATACATGATTAAATCCATTCTTATTCAGCAAAGCACTTAAGCACATACTTAAGCCCCATTAAAGTCAAATAAGCACATGCCTAAAATGATTAAATGCATTTGTTGAATAGATATGGCCTGCTAAATTGGGGCCTAAGCTACTACTGGTTATTTTTACAGTTGTTTTTATTCAGATTCATTTTATTCTAGGACCACTAACTATTCAGACATATTAAATTAAAAAAAATAGATCTAATTCTAGTCAGCTGCTAACTCTTTATTTCCATTGCTGGAATGTATTGTCTTCATTGACTGACATTGGTTTTAGTTCCTGCTGCATTTTCCGCTGTGCCAGGCATGCATTTTGTTCAGATTGCAAATGGTGTCTGATAACATTGCCACCTATTCCTACTTCGCTCCTATGGCCAATTATTCTCATTGTTAAGAATGTGCATCATATTTCTGGTTTGAACTTTGCTGACTCCTACTTCTTGTTATGCCTTTGTGTGCTAGTTTAAAGAACCTGTGGTCTCACTTCCTTGACCCAGTTTCAATTCATGAGGAGCCAAGATTCAGAGAGGAAACATCTGGGCCAATGATGGCCTTCCATTGTGATTCAGCCACAGCTTGGTAATGTATGCAAAGTCGGGAACCTCATCAGTGATCAAATCCTGGATGGTGATAACCTTTTTAGCCACTGATTTTGCAGTTAAATAGCATGAATCAAAGTGTTGCGTCTTTGTCAATCAACACATTACATACATCAAACACGGTCTGCACCCTAACCACTATCTCTCTTATGCCTAGGTTCTTTTTTTCTCACCATTACATTACAAAGAGCAATTGATTCCTTCCTGGGCTTCCATAAGCAGACTGCATGGAAACATTGAATGGGAGCAGGTTCTCAAATGAATGTGTGACTAGGGCTCATGATAGCAGACTGCCAACTGTTTCATACATCTAGGTTCTTATGCGGAACCCCTCATTTCTTCAACTAACATCTTCCCCATTTTCTCCATGATTGAACTAGCAAAATATTTCAAGGCATGAAAGCAGATTCTTACCTGTAAAAATGTTATTTTTTCCCCAAGAAAACAAATATGAAACTTTTGAGAAAGTGGCAAAATATTCTCCCTAAATGGTGCTCCAATCTAAAGTTGACACTATCTCTGGCCAAAGGGTAATTGTTTTGCAACTTTCAGATGGTCATATATGTTATTGTCCACACAGCTCTCTCTAGAGGAAATCCGAGCTGTACCTGCTCCTTGAAAAAAGAAAAGTAAAGGGACAAGCTGAGTTAGAACTGTCAAATTCCAAACCTTTTCCAAATGCTATAAACTGTTACATAGATTATCATTTTACGATTAGTGCTAGTTCAGACAAGGTGAAATTAATTAGAAGCTTATTATTGGTGATGGTCAGTACTTTATCACAAACACGTTTGTATTTGTTTTTGTTCTTGTCATGGGGGTATTAGGTATTTGGTCATTCTTCAACTTAGCATCCATAACCTAGATAAGTCTGACCCCTCCCCACGAACCAGAAAGAGAGATTTAGGGGCTCTCATGATTGACTCTTAACTGCCTTGTTTTCTCAGGTTTGCTTTGCTGTCCTCCAGTGTGAATTTACTATGGGATACAAAAATATCACTTCCAGGATTTTCCATAGAAAAGAGACTTTGAGAGATCATCTAGTCCAGTCCCCTGCACTCATGGCAGGACTAAGTATTGTTTAGACCAGGGGTCCCCAACCCCCGGTCCGCGGCCCGGTACCGGTCCGCGGCCTCTTACAAACCGGGCCGCGAACCGACCCAGTGGACCTCCCGCAGGCGTGCCTGCGGGAGGTCTACCCGAGCCGCGGGACGAGCGCTCCCTCCGCAGGCATGACCGGTCCCTGGTCCTGAAAAGGTTGGGGACCCCTGGTTTAGACCATCCCTGACAGGTGTTTGTCTAACCTGCTCTTAAACATCCCCAACCATGGAGATTCCACAACCTCCCTGGGCCATTTATTCCAGTGCTTAACCACCCTGAGAGTTAGGAAGTTTTTCCTAGGTCTTGGCTACACTGGCGCTTTACAGCGCTGCAACTTTCTCGCTCAGGGGTGTGAAAAAACACCCCCCTGAGCGCAGCAAGTTACAGCGCTGTAAAGCGCCAGTGTAAACAGTGCCCCAGCGCTGGGAGCGCGGCTCCCAGCACTGTAAGCTAATCCCCACAGGGAGGTGGAGTACCTGCAGCGCTGGGAGAGCTCTCTCCCAGCGCTGGCGCCGCAACCACACTCGCACTTCAAAGCGCTGCCGCGGGAGCGCTCCCGCGGCAGCGCTGTACAGCTGCAAGTGTAGCCATACCCCTAGTGTCCAACCTAAACTGCCCTTGCTGCAATTTAAACACATTGCTTCTTGTCCTATCCTCAGAGGTTAATGAGAACAATTTTTCTCCCTCCTACTTGTAACAACCTTTTATGTACTTGAAAACTGTCATCATGTCACCCTTCAGTCTTCTCTTCTCTAGACTAAACAAACCCATTTTTTTCAATCTTCCCTCATAGGTCATGTTTTCTAGACCTTTAATCATTTTTGTTGCTCTTCTCTGAACTTTCTTCAATTTGTCTGCATCTTTCCTGAAACATGGTGGCCAAAATGGGACACGGTACGCCAGCTGAGGCCTAATCAGAACAGAGTAGAGCAGACGAATGACTTCTTATGTCTTGCTTACAACACTCCTGCTAATACATACCAAAATGTTTCCCTTTTTTGTAACAATGTTACAGTGTTTTAATCCTATCCTCCAAAGCACTTGCAAACCTCCCAGCTTGATATTATCTGCAAACTTTATAAGTGTACTCTCTATGCCATTATCTAAATCATTGATGAATATATTGAACAGAACCGGACCCAGAACCAGTCCCTGCAGGACCTCACTCGTTATGCCCTTCCAGCTTGACTGTGAACCACTGATAACTGCTCTCTGGGAACAGTCTTCCAACCAGTTATGCACCCACTTTATAGTAGCTCCATCTAGGTTGTTTTTCCCTACTTTGTTTATGAGACGGTCATGTGAGACAGTATCAAAAGCCTTACTAAAGTCAAGATATACCACATAACTTCCCACTCAGGAGGAGAATTCTAAATTGTGCCACTCATGATAGCACATAGTGTTTTCTTGGTGGGTTTCCAGCACTGCCTGAAAACAGGAAGTCCTTCGGATGTGTAAAATAAATGTAAAAACAAAAAATAAACTGTAACCAGAATGCCTTCACTTTCCTTTAGCTATTTCAGATTTGTCTATATTCAGTTATTTAGCTGAACAGATTTTTCTTCTCTAATCAGCAATCAGATAATATAGCCAAAGAGCCAGATCAGTTGTTGGATGCCTAACTGGAGATCCCTGGGAGCCTGATTTTCAGAAGGTGGGTGCTTAGCTTAGATTGAAAGCTCTTGGGGGACAGGAACCATCTTTTTGTTCTGTGTTTATAAACAGGGGCGGCTCTAGGCACTTTGCCGCCCCAAGCACAGCAGGCAGGCTGCCTTTGGCAGCCTGCCTGCGGAGGGTCCGCTGGTCCCACGGCTTCAGTGGACCTCCCGCAGGCGCTGTGGGACCAGCGGACCCTCCACAGGCATGCTGCCAAAGGCAGCCGGCCTGCTGCCCTCGCAGCGACCGGCAGAGCACCCCCCATGGCTTGCCGCCCCAAGCACGTGCTTGGCGTGCTGGGACCTGGAGCCGCCCCTGTTTATAAAGCACCTAGCTGAGGTCCTGTAAACAGAATAATAATATGCACTTTCTGAAAATCAGAGGATGAAATCCTGGCTCCATTGAAGTCAATGGAAGACTTACTACTGGAACCAGGATTTCCCCCACCGTTTTTAAGGTGTCTTCATAGGCAGCAGTTGCGGGAGGCTAGCCCCAGCCAGCCCTGCCCAAGGACCCACCCCTTTCCCTGCCCCTCCATGGCCAAGAGCCCCTCCCCCCAGCCCTGGAGTGCCGAGTGGGTGGGCGAAGCGCAGCTCCCTGGCTCCCAAGCGCAGAGTGAGTGGGCGGCGTGTGGCCCCCTGGTCTCCAGTGCAGGGCAGGCAGGTAGTGCACGCCTCCCCCCAGCCCCAGAGGCTCCATCACCCCCCACCTCCCAATGCCAGGCAGCACAGCCCCAGCACCTGGGGGCCTCCCAGCATTGGGCAGCCAGAGTCACTCCACATCCCAGATGCCCCAACCCCAACCCCAGCAGGCTTCCCTGAAGAGGAGCAGCCTGCCTAGGCTGGGGCCAAAGGGGAAGGGAAAGCAGGAAAGGGCTTCGGGGAGGAGTGTGGGTGGCGCCATGCCGGGCTGTTTGTGGAGGCACAGCCTTCCCCAGACTATGCGACATGTTACCCAAGGGTGTCTTGATTTGGGCAGTCCAAAGCTGAAGTATCCAAAATCACTTGTCACTTGAAGTTTTTAGGCCTGCAATAATTGAGGATGTGCCAGAGAGAGATTTTTCTATTATATAAACAGATGATTAACATATGTACTGTGACATGGTAATTGTTCACGGGGAAAGAAAAATAAGATTGTTACAAAATCCTTGTTGGTTATTGCAGAACTCACTTACCAGTAGCTCTGCTCTTGAGAATATCCAAAGGACAAATATTCATGCACATATCTGAGATCTGTCTCTTTTTTTTATTTCCTTTATTCATTCTTCTCCATAGCTGATGACATGGATATTATTTAGATATTATCATAATTATTACTAAGGCATGGGCAATTTTATTAAATAAGTTTCTAGTAATTTTTAAGGGACTAAAATGGTTCTCATTTAAATTCATTCACTGTTAATATACTGCACATTTTGTAAGAAAGTAGCTGAAGTCTAACTTCAGAGTGAAGCTGAAAATGCCTTACCTTTTCAAGGTGTACTAATTTTCACATTACCGTTTGGTTTCAGCCAGTCAGGTTTACCAGAATTAGAAATGAGTGGTACATTAGTCTGAAAATCACCTTTTCAGACAACAATCATTGAGATTGTCTCACAGACAGCTATATTAGATTCATTTTGCTAAGCAGCTGAGAAAGGGGGGACCCCCAAAGAATCAAACATCTTTGCCTGCTTAAGAGCTCCCAAGCTGCGAATCCATCGAGACCACCTACACAGTGTGAACAATCAATCAGCCAGGCAAATTGCAGCTCATCTCAGGCAGTGAGGATTGAATATGAATGTAGCTAGAGCTGAAGAACACGGATGGATTTCTGTTGGCCTTTCAGCTATCTCACACCACCATCTAATGTCTAAAACATATCTTACTAAAAAAAAATCTAAATGGATAGATATTCTTGAAGAAGTTAATGTCAAGGGCATCACCTTTCTTAAAGTGTCCCCTGATAATCCTCACTATTGACTTGTAAAGCTTGGTAGAGTTGCTTTCACTGCTGACATCTAAGGCTTTGTCTTCAGTGCCGAGTTAACTTGTGCTCTTACCTAGGTTTTGGACCAGAAAGACCTATGACTGCTGACTTTTAGCCTGGGGAAGCTGACCTGGCTGGAGGTGAAGGTTAGAACTTGGGCTTTGCTTTAACTAGGGCTGGAACTTGCTTGCTTTGCAGTGAGGATACAGTCTAAATCACTCAAGTGCTGATAATCCAATATACCTTCCCTACAGATCCCCGCAAAGGACAGAAAAGTTCACTCGTAATTGACTGAGAAGCCCTCATAGGGTATGCCTATGCTGCAACTGGAGTTATGACTGCAGATCGGATAGGCATAACTATGCTAGCTTTACTCTAGCTAGCATCACTGAAAATAGCAATGAAGATGTGACAACATGAACCAAGAGAGGGCTAGCAATGCAAGTATATACCCAGACATCCAGGCAGCCTTGTATAGCCCCCATAAAAACCCATTCTACTGCATCTTCCCTGTTTTTAATAAACCAAATTTTGTTTCTTAAAATGTTTTGTGGCATGGCAAAGTGTAGCACATATTGCTGTGAATACACATCTGAGCATCAAAACTAGAAGTGTTTGGACAGATTGCTAAAGTACTGTTTGAGTTTAGTGCTCATCGAATCAAGGAACAGAACGCTATTTGAGTCAGGAGATCACTCTCAGTGCAAATAGCAAGTGAAGAATATGATACACATAGAGAGCAATAGCCACAGCAAATAGTTTGCGACCAGAGTGTATGCTGAAAGATGTTCACATGAAAGATTCACGGAATAATTTGGAGTAACAATGACAGTTGTAAATATCAAAGTCTGCTCCTGAGTAATTCACAAACAGAAAGAGAGACTAAATTCATCAAATAAATTGTTTGCTGCAAATAGTTCTCCCAGCTTTTTCAAGTGTGGCTAATTGACGATCAATAATGCATAGAAAAGCTGAGAGAATAAAAGTATCATATAGCTGTCATCCTATTATGTAATTAAGGATCATTAACTATATTAATGACTTTACTAATTCATATATTGTTAACCAATCATTATTGCTTTATTTCAGGCACATACATTATAAACATTCCTGACACAGGTTTGGAACAAGATTCTTCATACCAAAAATACTCTGCATAGACTAAATCTTGCTTGCTGAGCTAGTACAAGTAGGGTTGCCAACTTTCTGACTGCAGAAAACTGAACACTCTTACTCCACCCTCTGCCCTGCTGCCCTGCTGGGAGAACTCTGAGGCCCCACCCCATTCCCTCTCCCTCCCACGCTTGCTCTCCCTCACCTTCACTCATTTTCACCGGGTTGGGGCAGGGAGTTGAGGTGCAGGAGGGCATGAAGGCTCCAGCTGGGGATGCGAGCTCTGGGATGGGGCTGAAGGGTTTGGGGTGCAGGAGGGGGCCAAGGGGTGTGGCGTGTGGAAGGGGGCTCAGGGCTGAGGCAGGGTGGTGGTGTGCAGAAGGGGGTGTGGGCTCTAGGAGGGAGTTTGGGTGCAGGAGTGGGATCTGAGCTGGAGCAGGGGCTTGGAGTGAGGGAGGAGGTGAGGGCTCTGGCTGGGCATGTGGGCTCTGGTGTGGGGCCAAAGATGAGGAGTTTGGGGTGCAGGAAGGGGCTCTGGGCTAGGGCCTAGGAGTTTGGGTGTGGGAGCAGTAGCGTAGCTAGTGGGGTGCAGGGGAAGCAGCCGCTTCCCCTCAGCACATTTTCCCAAAAGTGGCGCCTTAGTTAGGGGTTACCATGGCACCAGCGGGCCGGGCCCATGCTCTACTTTGAAGCTTGGCCTGCCGGGCTGGCAGAGAGAGGGCAGTGGCAATAGCGAAGGTTACTGGGCATGCTCAGTTTGGGTGAGCATGCTCAGTACACCCAAAGTAGGGAATTGGGAGTAGGAGCTGTTTGTGTCATTACACCGGCACTGGGCTCCTGCAGGCAAGAGGGGGGCAGCACGGCCGGAGGTGCCATGGGGGGAGGGCAGCGCAGCCGGAGGAGCGAGAGGGGGGCGGAGCATGGCAGCCCGCAGCGTGGCCGGAGGAGCCATGGGGGGGCGGCGCGGCCAGAGGAGCCATGCGGGGGCCATGGGGGCGGCACGGCATGGCACGGCCAGAGGAGCCATGGAGGGGGGTGCGGCGCGGCCGGAGGAGCCAGCCAAGGGTGGGGGCACGGAGCGGCCGGAGGAAGAGCCAAGGGGGCGTGGCCAGAGGAGGAGCCAAGGGGGGGCGCCTTTTTGATATTTGCTCCCCCTGCTCTTAGAACCTGGCTACGCCACTGTGTGGGAGGGGGCTCAGGGCTGGGGCAGATGGGTTCAAGAGAGGCTGCGGGGCTCCAGCTGGGCAGTGCTTACCTCAGGTGGCTCCCGGAAGCAGACAGCATGTCTGGCTCCTAGGCGGAGGGGCCAGGGGGCTTTGTGCGCTGTTTGCGCCTGCAGGCACCACCCCCACAGGTCCCATTGGCTGTGGTTCCCAAACATATAATAGATGAGTCCTAAGCTTGCCTTGCTGCATACTGCTTTTTATGTGCTATAATTTACACAGAAAGTAAACCCTTCTCACCTGGGAAATATTCATGTATCTATTCTAAAGAGACTTTTATGGGCTGGGTTAAATCTCTTTGAAACTGGTGCAGAGAATAACAGCCTTCCTCTCAAAAAAAAAAAATGTAAGAAAAAAATTAAGCTCCTTTACCAAACCAGAAAATAGCAGCCTCCACCGAAACTACAGACATATGATACTGCCTAAAACAAAGGCACATGTTGGGGGAGGGCCGGGGTTAAGCTGGGTGTTGTTTTTGCAGAGAGGACTGTATATGTGAGAGAAGCAGCAAAAAGCACCACACAGAGAGACTTAAACCGGGTCTACTCTAAAAAGTTAAATTGACTCAGCTACATTGCTTACAGTTGTGAAAAATCCACACCCCTAAGTGACATAGTTAAGGTGACCTCACCTCCCAGAGGGGACGGTGATGGGAAGAATTCATTCATCGACCCAGCTACTGCATTTTGGGGTGATGGATTAAGTAGAGCAATGGGAGAACCCCTCCTATCACTGCAGCAAGTGTCTGCACTGAAGCACTGCATCAGATCATAATTCTACATATTAAGTGGCACAGGAAACTGATATAGGAAGTCTTACTAGAGATCATAACATGATGTATCATTTCTTCATGCACCGCCATATATTTTGTTCACTTTTGACACTATGACATAATTCAGAGTAATGCACTGTGTGATGTGTCTGACTGGATCACATCAAATTAATAGAGAAAAATAGTGTGAAACATTAAATTGCTCGTGCTACTTTGAAAACTCTAAGCCCCTCCCAAAATGTCACCAAAATATTCCACTTAAGCAGTTTGACACATTTGTAATTAACATCAAGATTTTCTGTGTAATCAGTTTTACAGAGACTACCCTGTATTTCCTTACAAGTTGTTGTCTGCTGCAACTTACTGTATACATGCAAATTAAAAGATCAGAAATGCTAATATCTTGCAGATTCCATCAGAGATTCATGATTTCTCAATAGCTTTGTCTGTCAATGTGGTGACTAGCAATTGCCACCAAAACGCTCAACACGGTTCTGTGATTTTTTTCCATATATATGCAATGAGGCAAGATGGACTTGAGGTAGTTATGAGATCCAGTAGTAATAACCAGGAGTTACAAGGCAATAGGGTCAGACAACTCCTAATCTGAGTCAATCACATTTTCCTCAGTTGCACTATGGGTCTATACTTCATGGAAATCTTCATGTCACCACCTCTTGGTGTGGTCTGTTGAGGTATCTCAGCTTCTCCTCACTGACCTTGCTTAATTTATCCTCAGTCAGGTCCGTTACTGGACCCTCACCTCCATTTACATCTATCAGGCCTTTAATTTTAGGGTTTGCAATCTCCGGGATGTTTTCTTGGACACATCCTGGTGCAGGGCTGTCACCCCTTTGCATTTCCCAGGCCTTTCTGCCTTCCTTTCTTTCCCTCCTTTATAGCAGGTCTTCTCTTTTGGTTGCAGCCATGGGTGCCTGCTTTCATGACTGGCAGTTCTGGTAGCTACATGGCGAGGTATGATCAAGCTGTTTGCTTGTAAACAGGAGGAAAGCTCCTCCACACTCTGTCTATGGTCAGTATGGGGTTTGTAGACCCCATTACACAGCATAAAATGATAACTCAATCAATCTCTTCAGGTCTCCTGAATAATAGATAGAGAACAGAATCAAAACCACTGGGTATGAGAACACCCTCAATTATCCAGCTCCTAGATCTGGTCTTCAAGGCTACCACCTCCCTCCATTCTGGGCAGAACCAAAACACTAGATGTAAATACTGCCAGATATTAACAAAAGGCCTGATTTTCAGCCATGTGAAATAACATACTGGTTTGTGTGTATGAGTGGATGCAGTGCATAGTCAATCCACTGACAAAGGTGGCAGCAAAGATTTTTTACAACAATCATAAATAACCCATAGCTAGTATATAGATCTTTCATCCATCCATCTCAAGGTGATTTACAAAAGAAGGTGAGTATCATTATCTCCATTTCACAAATGGAGAAACAGAGGCACAGTGAGGGGAAGTGTCTTGACCAAGGTCATGCAGCAGGTCAGTGGCAAAGCTGGGAATAGCTATCACTTTTCCTGACTCCCATTCCTGCCTTATCCAGATTATACATTTGTAATTCTGGAAACATGACCATGGTCACATACACTTCATGAGCATAGTACCCCTATAGGCAAGGCATGCACTGTTACAACAGCACTGCTGTAAAATTTTAACCTTTTAATCAATCATGGAATTATACTATTTCTCTCTCCAGTGTTCATGTAACACAAAAAAACTATGGGGCTTGGGGGGAGGAGGGAGGTTGGATGTTGGGTTTTTTTTAAGCAATTCTAGCATCTACAGCTGCAACTATTCTGTTTACTGTAAGTTGTACATCATACATTTCCACAATGAATGATATTCAGGTTTTTTGGTCAGAGACAGGAGGAGACAACATTACCCTTATGCTCCACTGGTATAATTGGTTTTTCTTTTCAAATTTCAACACAGGGCTTAAAAATAATGTTCACATTATGGTGTTACTTTGCTTTGTCTACAGCAGGGGTTCTCAAACTGGCGGTCGGGACCGCTCAGGGGGTCGAGAGGTTATTACATGAGGAGTCGCACGTTGTCAGCCTCCACCCTAAACCCCGCTTTGCCTCCAGCATTTATAATGGTGTTAAATATATTTTAAAAGTGTTTTTAATTTATAAGGGGGGGTTGCACTCAGAGGCTTGCTATGTGAAAGGGGTCACCAGTACATAAGTTTGAGAACTACTGGTCTACGGCTTTCTTGTACATCATTACTCATCAATGAATCACCTTGAGTGATATATTGCTGCTGTGAGCTGCATTTTTTGCTGGATTACTTGGGGTATTAGAAAATTGCTGGGATATATATTTTCAAAAATGTGCACAACTTGCAATTTATCTCTGCAAAACAGTTAATTGCACACTCAGGCCCTAATTCAGGAAAACACTTAAGCATGTGCTTAACTTTAAGCACGTGCTTTGCTTTGCACCCTCTTATGCTCCGGTGCCAGTGCACTAGCAGGGCCATGATTTAGGTGTAAAGATGGGATTTTCAATGAGACCTGAGAGAATTAGGTGTCCAACTCCCGTTGATTTTAAATGCAACGGAGCACTTAACTCCCAAAAGGGCCCTTTGAAGATCCCAATCTAAGCTCTGCTATTATAATTAAAAAAAACAAAAAATTTGGTTAAAACAGATTCATGCTAATGTGATTTAGAGTATGATTCTATTCTGCTGAAAAAAAAAAAGGAATATCTGAAAATGCTATTGTGGAGTTCCACTGACCAAGTCTTCCTAATCAAATTTGAGGGTTTTTTTTTTTCTAACTTTGAGCACTTCAATCTCCACCAGGAACCTGAAAGTCAAACTGGTCCCTTTCGTATATATGCACTGTAAGAAAGATTCTGCAGCCAAATTCTGTCCTAAATTAATAACCATTCTCTTATTTTTTGTAAAATGGAATATGTTTATTGTTGTCACTAAAGTAAACAGGTATTACTGTATGCACACAAAGAAGAGCTCTGTCAGGTAGACAGCTGACCTATTTGCATCACCACATTTCAGAGTAGAATTGGTTTAAATCAGTGGTTCTCAACCATTCCAGACTACTGTACCCCTTTCAGGAGTCTGATTTGTCTTGCGTACCTCAAGTTTCATCTCACTTAAAAACTACTTGATTACAAAATACAAAAGTGTCACAGCCACACAATCACTGAAAAAGTGCTTACTTTCTCATTTTAACATATCATTATAAAATAAATTGATTGGGATATAAATATTGTACTCCCATTTCAGTCTGATACTTGAGCCGGTTTGTTACTTGTGAGCCTTATCTGAAGCCCGAGCCCCAGGTGCTGGGGCTGAAACCAAAGCCCTGCCACCCGAGGCTAAAGCATGTAACTTAGCTGCGTGGGGCCCCTGAGGCATGGGGTTACAGGCACTTACCCTACTTGCCTCCCCCTAATGCCGGCTCTGCACTTGTGTCCCACCATCCTGTGACTCCCCTTGGGGCTGCAATCCCCAGAATGAGAAACACTGTTCCAGATGAGTTGAGTACCCCATGGAAGACCTCTGTGTACCCCCAGGAGTTCACGTACCCCTGGCTGAGAACCATTAGTTTAGATGATCCAAGCAGACAGCATATCTGTTTTAAAACTGTCTAGCACTAAGTCCAACATCATAGTGGCATCTGTCTTTTTGACTATAGGTCCTTACTTTGTAAAACTTTTTTTAAAACGTGGTTTAAAAACAGCTATACTGTATACCTATTGGCCAGTTAAACTGTTTAAACCATTTTAACATAAGGGGTCATATCACGGAAGGTTTTTTCCTCCAAGTACACTTTAGGTCGAAAATATAGGGCATGACTTGATTTTCAGTCATTACTGTTTAATCTTTGAAACTAGGAACCAACCTCGCCCCTCTCTCTCTCTCTCTCTATATATATATATATTAGGGCTGTCAATTCATTGCAATTAACTCACACGATTAACTCGAAAAAATTAATTGTGATTAAAAAGCTAATGGTGATTAATCACAGTTTTAGTCAGTGTTAAACAATAGAATACCAATTGAAATTTATTAAATATTTTGGATGTTTTTCTACATTTTCATATACATTGTATTCTGTGTTGTAATTGAAATCAAATTGTATATTATTTTTATTACAAATATTTGCACTGTAAAAATAATAAACAAAAGAAAAAGTATTTTTCAGTTCACCTCATACAAGTACTGTAGTGCAATCTCTTTGTCATGAAAGTGCAACTTACAAATGTAGATTTTTTGTTGTTGCATAACTGCACTCAAAAACAAAACAATGTAAAATTTTAGAGCCTGCAAGTCCACTCAATCCGACTTCTTGTTCAGCCAATCACTCAGACAAACAAGTTGGTTTACATTTGCAGGAGATAATGCTGCCCTCTTCTTATTTACAATGCCTCCAGAAAGTCAGAACAGGCATCTGCATGGCACTTTTGTAGCTGGCATTGCAAGGTATTTACATGCCACATATGCTAAACATTCGTATGCCCCTTCATGCTTCAGCCACCATTCCAGAGGACGTGCTTCCATGTTGATGATGCTTGTTAAAAAAATAATGCGAAAATTAAATTTGTGACTGAGCTCCTTGGGGGAGAATTATATGTCCCCTGCACTGGTTTACCCGCATCCTGCCGTATATTTCATGTTATAGCAGTCTCAGATGATGACCCAGCACACGTTCATTTTCAGAACATTTTCACTGCAGATTTCACAAAAGGCAAAGAAGGCACCAATGTGAGATTTCTAAAGACAGCTACAGTACTCGACCCAAGATTTAAGAATCTGAAGTGCCTTCCAAAATCTGAGAGGGACAAGGTGTGGAGCATACTTTCAGAAATCTTAAAAGAGCAAAACACTGGTGCGGAAACTACAGAATCCGAACCACCAAAAAAGAAAATCAACTTTCTGCTAGTGGCATCTGGCTCAGATAATGAAAATGAACGTGCATCGGTCCACACTGCTTTGGATTGTTCTTGAGCAGAACCCATCATCATCATGGACGCATGTCCCTTGGAATGGTGGTTGAAACATGAAGGGACATATGACTCTTAAGCACATCTGGCACGTAAATATCTTGCAACGCCAGCTACAACAGTACCATCACAATGCCTCTTTTGATTTTCAGGTGACATTGTAAACAAGAAGCAGGCAACATTATCTCCTGCAACTGTAAACAAACTTGTTTGTCTGAGCAATTGGCTGAACAAGAAGTCAGACTGAGTGGACTTGCAGGCTCTAAAATTTTACATTGTTTTATTTTTGAATGCAGGTTTTTTTGTACATAATTCTACATTTTTAAGTTCAATTTTCATGATAAAGAGATTGCACTACAGTACTTGTATTAGGTGAATTGAAAAATACGATTTCTTCTGTTTTTTTACAGTGCAAATACTTGTAATAAAAAATAAATGTAAAGTGAGCACTATACACTTTATATTCTGTTTTGTAATTGAAATCAATATATTTTAAAATGTAGAAAACATCCAAAATATTCAAATTAATGGTATTCTATTATCATTTAACAGTGAGATTAGTCACAATTAATTTTTTTAATTGTGCGATTAATCGCGATTAATTTTTTTAATCACTTGACAGCCCTTATAATACCATTCATGTGTTATTAAGGCATGTACAAAATCCTCTTACAGCAGGGTCCAAAGCTCAGAAACATTAAGGGAGCCTGGTAAATGAGCCTTCATAATGATTTCTGCAACTTTTGATGAAGATTAGTGCAACTTGGTGCACAGCTGAAGAAGCAAACAGATTTTCCTTTAATGATCTCCCTGGATTCTCAACATAAGCATAGCAGGTAACGAGATCCTTCATGGATTTCAAAAGATATCTCACATCCAGGTGCTGAAGCACATTTTTTAAAGCCCTGGAAACAAGAGCTTAAAAATTCAGGATCAAAAAGCCTGTAATTCCTCCACAGATTTTTCACTCTCAAATACAGCACAAGAACAGTCCTCTAACGCAGATCCTCGTTTTTCTTGTCTATCTCAGAATACTTTCAACAGCACAACGTAAGCATGTTAAAACTTGGAACTAGTTACAAAGATATAACATCCAAATTTTCAAGGGGATTACTTGTGGACTCCAGAGGCAGATAAGGTAGGGGGAAAGCATTAAGTATGTGAAAATAGCTGTGCTTCAGGTTAGGAGACAACAGAAACAAACATTCCTGATCGAACAATCCTTTTTAAAATTATTGTTATGGTGACTTGTTGGGAAACACTCTTAAAGTGAAACTTGATCTGTGCCCGAGGGCTACCCAGGAGAAAGACAAGCCAACTAGAATATCCTATTTAAAAATCTATTGCTGTACATTCCAGATATTTTACTGTTTATTTGTATGTTGGTAGTGACTATTGCAATTGTGCTAGCTATTGTACATACATATAGTAAGAGACAGTATATCAGTTACAGTCTAAGGATATGTCTTTTCTGCAAATAAAAGGTGTGTTCTTAACTTGGGTTAGCTAACTCATTTTAGATAACAGGTTAAAATAGCAGTGAAGACATGCCAGTTCAGCCTTTAATGGAGATTAGCAGCTCAAATTCAACCCTATGCTCTCCTATTGGCTTTAACTAGAGCTGCTAAATTGAGTTAAAAGCCAAGTTGCTGCATCTTCAATGCTATTTTAATCTGAGTTAAGAACACACAAATTTTTGCAGTGTAGACATACCCTAAACAGACAGAAAAGGCATTAGTAACATCCCCATTATCCAAATGGGGAACCGGCAGAGCCTAACCCTGATGTCCTGAGTTACAGTCCAGTGTCTTAACCAAAAGACCCATCTTTCCTCTGAAAAGTCTGGACTAAGCTGTTAGGTAGTCTCATTCGCACACTTGACCAATACTGAGAAATTTCTCTTTTAAGTTTACCAAACATTGCAAACTGCACATTGAGAATCTGACTCTCCTCTCCGTTTGTCAGTGTAAGGCTTTGTGTACTCTGACAAGTTTCTGTGCAGTAAAGCAGCTTTCTGCAGTGTAACTCCCGAGATGTACACACTGCCAAGCCACTTAGTGCACAAAAACTGCACAGTTGCAGTGCTGTAAAAAACCCACCCCGCCGAGAGGCATTCAGCTTTCTGTGCCAGAGCTACAGCGCCGCAGTGCCAGTGTAGACACCCTGGTCGATTACAGTGCTGCAATTGGCCTCCGGAAGATGTCCCACAATGCCTGTTCTCATCTCTCTGATCAATGGTTTGAACTCTACTGCCCTGTCCTCAGGTTACCAACTGTGAGCCCCACCCCTTAAATTCCTTGGAAATTTTGAAAGTCCCCTTCTTGTTTTCTCAGTGACGCGTGCAGTGACCTCAGCACATTTTTCCAGGTGACCAAACCTGGTCCATGCACCAGGCGATCCCCTGCTTGGAGCAGTGCCGAGCTGCTGGACCTCATCAGCATTTTGGAGGAGGATGCTGTCCAGTCCCAGCTGTGCTCCAGCCGTAGGAATTATGATACCTACGGACAAATTTCACAATGCATGATAGAAAGGGGCCATGACTGGGACACACTTCAGTGCAGGGTCAAAGTGAAAGCGCTCCAGAACACCTACCACAAGGCGCCAGAGGTAAACTGCCGCTCCTGTGCCTATGGTTCTGAGCCCACGAGCTGCTGGTTCTACATAGAGTGGGACATGATACTCAGTGGTTACCCCACCTCCACTTTGGATACTTCAGTGGCTTGCGTGCCAGTCGAGAGTGGACTGAGCCAGGAGGAGGAAATCTTGGATGAGGATGTGGAGGGTGAGGGGGGCCCGGGTCAGAGGACGACTCGGAGGTCAGAGATGCATGCAGCCAGGAGCTCTTCTCTACCCTGGAGGAGGCTAGCCAGTCACAGCTGTCAGAGCTTGGCGAAGCACAAACAGGGAGGAGGCCCCTGGTAAGCGGCTTTAATTTTGAGAATCACTGAAGCAAGTTGTTAGGGGCAGGAAGGTTGCAGAAAGCAGGCTTGTGTCTGTATGATGCGCATACCACCTAGGGTGACCAGATGTCCCTATTTTATAGGGACAGTCCCGATTTTGGGGTTTTTCTCTTATATAGGCTCCTATTACCCCCCCACTCCCTGTCCTGATTTTTCACACTTGCTATCTGGCCACCCTAATACCACCACATGCCTAATCTGAGTGGCAGAACAGGGTGTTGATTGACTTCCTTACTTCATGAGAATCTGCCTCAGATCTCCACAAAACTCTCGTGGAGATACTGGGTAATCTGTTGCAGCAGGCTCTTTGGCAGAGCTGCTTTGTTTCTTGCCCCATGAAGGGTAACTTTCCCACGCCATTCTGCTGTCACAAGAGGGGCGGGGACCATTGCTGCACACAGGCGAGCCACAGAAGGGCCAGAGCGGAAGCCACAGTCTTGGAGAAGACCCTCCCTTGATTCCCTGCTCACCCTCAGCAGCGAGATATCTTCCATAATGAACACAGCCTGTGGAAAATGTGGGGACAGGAATGATTATAAGACCCTCCTACAATGCTGGCTCTCCCCAAGAGCCATGTGCCAAGTGTACAGTACAGTCCTGGAACACTGATTTCCCCTGCCCCTGTGGTTACTCACGATTTTGGCGGTCTTGTGGCTCACGTGTGTTTGCCTGGGGTCAGCCAGTTAGTAACAGGTATGTGAATAGTCTCTGTGTTTTAAATCACTGAATCAGTGGTCTGTATGTTGCAAACAATACTACTTCTATAAAATGTTTCATTTTGGCTTCACAGAGATGACCCTGAGAGCTCCCCCTCCCCCTTTGTTATCGCCTGCTGAACGGCTGCGCAGAATTAGAAAGTGGCCACGAAGAACTAAGGAGAACGTTCTGAGTGATGTCATGATGCACTCCGCCACCGAGAAACAAGAATTGAGCGAGTGGTGGGACAACGAGAAGAGGGACTGAAAGGAGAATGTGACTTGCCAGAACAAAGCCACAGAGTGGCTCTAACAAGTTATGGAGCGCCAAGCGGACATGCTCCAGGCATTACTAGCACTACAAACTGAGCAACTCCGTGCCCGCCCTCTCCTGCAGCCTCTGTTGCAAAACTCTTTTCCGTGTGCCCCCCAGACACCACCATAATACTTTTATCAACCTTCTGGTTCCAGTCTGTACCTGCTGCATTCCACTCCCATCAGAGTCCAGCCCTGCAGACTCCCAGTAACCACTGCAGTCCCTGTCCCTCTGCAATTTAGCCCTGCTGAAGTACAGTACCTGTTGCACTGTACTCCAATGCACAAGGTTGGATATGATTCCTGGACATACACAAATCTTTAACCATCCTGGGATCCCACCTCCTCCTTGGACTTTCTCTTTCCCCATCCCCCAGAGTGGTGATTTGTTTTTTGTTTGTCTCTCTCCTCTGGTTGTTGTTTTTTAATAAAAGAATTGGTTTGGTTTGAAAGCAGTCTTTATTCCATTAATTGAAAGCAAACAGAGTCCTGCAAAGCAACAGGCAATTTTCTTAAACTGTCAAATTGCACCGTCTGCACTAATCACAATCACCTCCTAGCATTACAAGCACTGCACTCCCGAGCATAGCAGCAAATATTAGGGCTTTCAGCTTCAAATTGCTGCCTCAAGGCACCCCTGATCCTTATGGCCCTGCGCTGCGCCCCTCTAATAGCCCTGGTCTCTGGCTATTCAAACTCAGCCTCCAGGCACTGAACCCCTTAGTGTAGCTTTCACCCTTCCCTTCACAAATATTATGGAGTGTACAGCATGTGGCTATAAGCACAGGAATATTGTCATTGGCCAGGTCCAGCCTCCCATATAGACAGTGCCAGCGGGCCTTTAAATGGCCAAAAGCACACTCAATAGTCATTCTGCACTTGCTCAGCCTGTTGTTGAACCGCTCCTTGCTGCTGTCAAGTTGCCCCATGTATAGCTTCATAAGCCATGGCATTAAGGGGTAGGTGGGGTCTCCCAGGGTCACAATGGGTATTTTGACTTCCCCTACAGTGATCTTCTGGTCTGGGAAGAAAGTTCCTGCTTGCTGCTTCCTGAACAGGCCAGAGTTCCGAAAGATGCGTGCATCATGCACCTTTCTGGACCAGCCTGTGTTAATGTCTGTGAAATGCCCACAGTGATCCACAAGTGCCTGGAGAACCATTGAGAAATACCCCTTGTAATTAATGTACTTGGTGGCTAGGTGGTCTGGTGCCAGAATTGCAATATGTGTGCCATCTATCACCTCTCCACAATTAGGGAAGCCCATTTGTGCAAAGCTATCCACTATGTCATGTACGTTGCCCAGAGTCACGGTCTTTCAGAGAAGGATGTGATTAATGGCCCTGTACACTTCTGTCAACACAAGTCTAACGGTCAACTTTCCTACTCTGAACTGGTTAGTGACTGATCAGTAGTAGTTTGGAATAGCCAGCTTCCACAGTGTAATCGCCACGCGCTTCTCCAGTGACAGTGTAGCTCTCATTCTTAAGTCCTTGCGCTACAGGGCTGGGGCGAGCTCATCACACAGTCCGATGAATGTGGCTTTCCTCATGCGAAAGTTCTGCAGCCACTGCTCGTCGTGCCAGACATGCATAACGATATGATCCCACCACTCAAGTGCTTGTTTCCCAAGCCCAAAAGCAGCGTTCCACTGTGGTCAGCACCTCCATGAATGCCACAAGCAATCTTGTGTTGTAGCTACTACACATGGAGAGATCAATGTCAAACTCCTCTTACCTGGGAGTTGTGGGAAGGCAGAGGGGGTCATGGGGCATCTTGGGGCCTCTCCCAATGCCCCATGGATCCCGCACTGTTGACCAATATGCTGCTCGCTTTAACTCCACTGCCACTTGTGAAGTGTTAGTCAAAGTGAGCAGCATATTGGTCAACAGTGCAGGATCCGTTCCTGCACACTGAAGAGGCAGAGCGCACAGTACACAAACCATTAAAAGATGGTGCCAAATGCAGATGGAAGCACAGGGGTTTCTGGAATGCAAAGCAATGCATCATGGGGCATTGGGAGCGGACCCAGGATGCCCCACGACCCCCTCCTCCTTCCCACAACACTTAGCGGCAGATGAGGAAGAGATGCTCTGTGGAATAGCTGCCCAGAGTGCACCGCCCCAAATACCGCTGCAGGTGCCGCAAGAGTGAACATGCTATTGCGCAGGCAGCTGACAGTGTGAACACACAACAGCGGTTTCCCTTCAGAGCCCTCTGAGTGGCGCTGTAACTGCCAGTGCTGTAACTCTGCCAGTATAGACATACCCTAAATCAGAAGTGACTCCACTGAAGTCAATGGTGGCTGGGATTAATAGTAATGTAAGTGAGAGGAGAATCAGGATTTTTATTTGATACTTCCATTTCTCCATTCATTGTTATATAAATAATGTTCACTTCAATAAGAAATTGAACCATGTTTACTTTTCTTTGTACATTTATAGGCTCCTGGGATGGGAAGGGTGTTTCAAAAACAGACAGGAATGGATTAATTAGTGCCTCCTTGCCTTGAGTATTTATCCCTGTATGCAGGCATTATACAACAGTTGAAACATCAATAAACAGTAACTTAGTGTAAGTTACTATTGTTCCCTCATTATCCAAGGATTTGCTAGAACCGCTAACAATGATGTCACAATGTAACCTTGAATCAGTTTGGTTCAATTGTGAACCACAATATACATCCTTTAAGTTACTCAGCAATTCCATGCTAACTAATTGAGCTTTTCCTTATATCTGTAGACATGTGCGTATATAGCTCTTGGTTTTCATGTTCACAAGTTGTCAGAAAATAAAATAAAAGAAAAAGTATTCAATAAAACAGAGCTATTATCCCAGTGTTGATATAAAATCTGACTGCTCTGCTAAACAAAACAAAACAAAACCCTTTCCAATATTATCATCACAATTTCCTTCAGTTTCCCTCATTCACCAGCTGCCTATTAGTGATTTGAGAACCTCAAATATTTTGTTCACTTTGGGTAAGTACAAGTTCAGAAGTTTATCTCAAACTCCTTAATTTGTACTATTGAATTAGAAATCTCATGAACGTATGATTTCCCAAGATTACCTGAACTGGCTTATTCTGACCAGCCAGTAAATAATACAAAAATATAACCAACTCTTTTGTGTTCTCATCTCTGCTTCCATTCTCAGTGAGACACAGTAAGTGCAAAGGCCCGAAAATGAAAAGTAAGGGAAAGAAGAAAGATGTGTTCACATTTCATTTTAAACGCCTGCTATCTATTTTAATTAATGAAAATAGTATTGCTTCCCCCACATCTGTGTCCACTGTTCTTAATCCATTTTCAAACCCATTTAGGAAAAAACATCACCTCGAACAAAACTGGGCAAAATTCTCATCTAATTTCTATATTATGAATTTCACATATCCTCAGGAAACGTGCCAGTTTTACTGCAAACTTGGCTCAGCTTCAAAAATAAGCACCACTTTACTTTGCTAATTGTAGGCAGTTGTGATCACTCATAACAATAATCATAGAATCATAGAATCTCAGGGTTGGAAGGGACCTCAGGAGGTCATCTAGTCCAACCCCCTGCTCAAAGCAGGATCAAACCCAACTAAATCATCCAAGCCAGGGCTTTGTCAAGCCTGACCTTAAAAACCTCTAAGGAAGGAGATTCCATCACCTCCCTAGGTAACCCATTCCAGTGCTTCACCACCCTCCTAGTGAAAAAGTTTTTCCTAATGTCCAACCTAAACCTCCCCCTCTGCAACTTGAGACCATTACTCCTTGTTCTGTCATCTTCTACCACTGAGAACAGTCTAGATCCATCCTCTTTCGAACCCCCTTTCAGGTAGTTGAAAGCAGCTATCAAATCCCCCCTCATTCTTCTCTTCTGCAGGCTAAACAATCTCAGTTCCCTCAGACTCTCCTCGTAAGTCATGTGCTCCAGCCCCCTAATCATTTTTGTTGCCCTCCGCTGGACTCTCTCCAGTTTATCCACATTCTTCTTGTAGTGTGGGGCCCAAAACTGTGCTGTGCTGAATAGAGGGGAATGATCACATCCCTCGATCTGCTGGAAATACCCCTACTTATACAACCCAAAATGCCATTAGCCTTCTTGGCAACAAGGGCACACTGTTGACTCATATTCAGCTTTTCGTCCACTGTAACCCCTAGGTCCCTTTCTGCAGAACTGCTGCCCAGCCATTCGGTCCCTAGTCTATAGCAGTGCATGGGATTCTTCCGTCCTAAATGCAGGACTCTGCACTTGTCCTTGTTGAACCTCATCATATTTCTTTTGGCCCAGTCCTCTAATTTGTCTAGGTCCCTCTGTATCCTATCCCTACCCTCCAGCGTATCAACCACTCCTCCCAGTTTAGTGTCATCTGCAAACTTGCTAAGGGTGCAGTCCACACCATCCTCCAGATCGTTAATGAAGATATTGAACAAAACCGGCCCCAGCACCGACCCTTGGGGCACTCCACTTGATACTGGCTGCCAACTAGACATGGAACCATTGATCACTACCCGTTGAGCCCAGTTTTCTATCCACCTTACCGTCCATCTAGCCAGTTTTCTATCCACCTTACCATCCATTCATCCAGCCCATACTTCTTTAACTTGCTGGCAAGAATATTGTGGGAGACTGTATCAAAAGCTTTGCTGAAGTCCAGAAATAGCACATCCACTGCTTTCCCCTCATCCACAGAGCCGGTTATCTCATCATAGAAGTCAATTAGGTTAGTCAGGCATGACTTGCCCTTGGTGAATCCATGCTGACTGTTCCTGATCACTTTCCCCTCCTTTAAGTGGTTCAGAATTGATTCCTTGAAGACCTGTTCCATGACTAGAATATATTAACATACCTGTACTGTTTCTTTAAATATGTACCAAGAATCCAGGGAAGATAGGTCGAAGGAATGTTCTAGGCAGAAACTCTACAGGGAAGCTGCAGGCAAGACAGATTAGCTTTACTGATAAGACTGTTTTCTTTATTCTAATGAGGCAATAACAGCGACTGTGAGCCTCAGGGGCATTTATGCTTTGCAAAACCTAAGAGATCAGCCCTACAGGTTATAGATTTGCTTGAATCCAAACCCAAAAGATGGAACTAGATCTGAACACCCTGAATTCCATAGTTTGTATCTGTAGTTCTGGTGTGGAACAATCTCTGTTCCTGAACAGCCTTAAAGGCTGAGGGAGAGAGACTGTACCTACCGCTACTGCCATGGTTTCTGTGGAACAGAATTGTCTTTGCGACTGTGCCCTGCCCTCCGCTGCCTGTTTCAAATTGCTTGCTAATGGTAAAGAAAGAAGAGGTACTTTGGGCTTGATCTGAGTCTTGACCTGACAAAATATGCAGCAATTCATGGCTATGGGGTATAAAAGGTTAAAATATAAAATCCCAGATCCTTCTGCAACATGCACACTTTGGAATGTTCACCCACTTATGGATAATTATGGAAGCATGCCAAGTTTGCTGGATTGAACCCAGGATTCCAGATGCTAGCATGCAGACACTGCCTAGAACTAGAATTTTTCCATAGATCTGTGCTGAATACAAATCTTTGACAAGTGGAAACAAACTTGGAGAGAAGGTGTCTGCAGCTCTCAAACAGTGAAGGTGCCTGAATCTTCATTCTCTATATTCTTTCTGAATCAGAACCCGAAATATTATTAGCCTGATCTAATCTATTTACAAAAACAAACAAACAAACAAAATAACCCATCCATCATCCGGGATAAAGGTGCTTTCTGTGGGGTTATTTTCAGGCGATAACCTGAACTGAGTTCCCTTACTCTCATGTGAAGCTAATCACTACCACAATAGTTATCTGCCCCTTCTCTTTTGGTCTTTCTCATATTTTGTTTAAAAAAAAATTGGAAAGCCCACTCAAAAGTTTCCGTCCCGGGTTCCCTGCCAAACCCAGCAAACAGAACACCAATTTGCACTTTTTTTTCTTTCTTTCTTTCTTTCTTTCTTTTTTTTTTTTTTGCAACCAGAACAACAAAACAGGGGCTATATTGCCTATCACATATTTGCATATATTAAGACCCACTATTTTTTTCTACATAATAGCACAACAAAATCATGTGAGTATTTCTCAAAAGTCTCCACCAAGAAGCCACTGGGACTTTAAAAAAAAATCTCAAATTGGAATTAATTAATAATGTAATTTTATGTGAGTTTGAGAGATGGGGAGGAGAAAACTGGGGTGAGCAGAAATCCCTATACATCAATCAAAAATTGTGATGTAATGCACAGTAACCAGAAAGCATCATGAAGACTCTAAAGTCAATGGGAATTCACATAGGAACTGGGATTCTGCCCATGAATATCAGACTGCAGGATCAAGGCCATAATTTTCATAGATATTTAAATAAAATTTTAGCAGTAAATCTGCTCACAAAAAAACTCATATTTGCTTATGCATGTATTTTACTTGACAAATGAACAGAAAGTGCTTTGTGGTTGAATGCACAAGCAATAAAAGCAGATGATCAACTTGTTCCCACCGTGCGGTTTGAGTGAGGCAAAAACTTCAGTCATGTTTTCTGTACACACTGAATTTTGTATACCCTAATTTTTTTGTTCCACTTGAACTTTTGGATTATTTTCATTTACTATTCCCCCACCTTCTTTCTCCACCCTCCGGATTAAGATAAAATTGCAAAGAAGGCCTTAGAGATTTTCCTCACCGCTTGACTCAAAGTGCTGGAGAGGAAGAAAAAAAAACACCCTTTAATAATGAAACACTTTTTGTATTTTATAGACTAACTGATGTTTTTCTTAAATATAATAATAAGTTGTTCCTATTAAGGGGAACAAATTTAGCCCATCATACCAATGGATGTGTTTAATCAGGATTGATGCTGTAGGAACTGCTTGTAAATTCACAGCAGCTTTCCGCTGGAGATATAAAAATAGTCATGATACTCAGATGTCAAGGCTCAGATGCATATAATTAGGTTATGTGGAACACAGAGTTGTGAGACAGAATTACTGAGCATTCAACACTCCCCCTCCCCCATCATAATATCTGAAACAGTGGGTGTCTTTTTCCTGGTTTTCTATTACTCCTCCCAAACACAACTGGCGTAGAATGAATTATACTTCTTCAATATATATTGAATATATATACATTTCCTGCAGTAATTATATGACTTTATGAATGGTACTTCTAATCTGGCATGGAAAAGTGTATGCCTTTTAAAAAGATTAATTAATTAAGAATTAATCAATTACAAATATTGGCACCAAGCATACAAATAGACCTATATGGGTCTAGCCCACCCATATGGAGTCCTGTTCAAATCAAGTAAGACGACTTTATTGTTAAAGCATTACGTACACATTGACATCTATTGTGTTGTGTAGGGGATCTGCAATCTGATTGAAGAATCAGGGGCATTGGGTGTACATGCTGTACAACTTGCCTCTGATTTCTCATTTGTTGCATATTTAATTTGATGACTAGTTTGACAAGGGGTGAGGGATAGCTCAGTGGTTTGAGCATTGGCCTGCTAAACCCAGGGTTGTGAGTTCAATCCTTGAGGGGGCCACTTAGGGATCTGGGACAAAAATTGGTCCTGCTAGTGAAGGCAGGGAGCTGGATTCAATGACCTTTCAAGGTCCCTTCCAGTTCTAGGAGATTGTTATATCTCCAATTATATATATATTCTTTCATAATACCTTCTTTCAAATGTGCACTGTCCATGTTGGGTAAAATTTTCAGAAGATAGTTAGGCACTACAGGCCAGATTTTCAAAAGTGACTAGGCACCTGAAGATGCAGATAGGTGACTACTGAGATTTTTCAAAAGCACCCAGGAGCCTAACTCCAATAGGAATTATAAAAATCTGAACATTTTGCACTTCTGAAAATCTTACCCCTTTTTTCTTATGAGATAGTTTTAGCTATGACCATCCGGAAAGTTTAAGGCACATACATATTTAACGTAATTCTTTAAAATTTCATTATCAGTGCCACAAATTCAGAAAGCTATTTCCTCTACTTAAATCAATGTTACCATCAACAGCAAGCAATAACTTGGTTTAAAATTTTGTATTCAGATTTTAAAAATAATTATCATCTAACCTGGGCATTCTAACAAGTTAATCAGTAACTGAACTGAGATCCTCATCAAACCACTGTGTAGTTTCATTGAGGGTATCCACTAACGCAGTTCAACTGAATTAAACTCTAGTGGAATGAAACAAAGAAGCAGATGGTTATGCATTTTATTCAACAACCACTTTTTATTCTGTATACCTTTCTAAATTCGCTATTCTGCGGCATTTGTCCTAAATCATTGAGAAATTGCTTTACTTTTCACCTGATATATTAAATAGACAGCAATAAAGTCAATTCTATTCCATTTTGTCGCTATGGATTAAAGTTTTCTCAAATAAAACACTTCCCTTGGCTTCATCCTGCTAGATACTTAACCTGCAGCCTCCACTGGCTTCAGCGGGAGTGACAGGTGTTTTGCACTTCTCAGGACTTCAATGCCTGCATTTATAAAATATTTGATTTCTTTTCCTCTTTTTACTGAAGGGCACTTTACTTTAGAAAAGGCATTTATTACAGCATTTCAGTTACCTGTGCTATGCTAGCATTGGACTGTGGACAGATAAATTAGTCTGTCTGCATCAGTTCTCGATAAATCAGAACCTTTGTCACTCACTTTGGTGTATAACGGCATGGGAAAAACAAAAAAAAAACTGTTTTAAAATATAACAGTCTCCGGCTAATAATATAGATGATGTCAACTTACTGAGCATTATACAGAAACTTTCAGCCAAAAGGATTCCCAAGTGCCAAAGAAATTGCATGAGATATAATTATTCTAACATGGTGTGGCTCTTCAGAATCCCCGAATGTCTAGATTAGATGTTTATGATTCTGCTACTTCCTCTGAGCTATATGCCCCTGGTCAGGTCAACCACAGGGATTCAACGTAGAATCTCTGGGTCTGAAAGCATGAGCTAAATGAAAAGGTCTGTTAGCTTAGCAGCAGTAACAGACTCATAAATATCGATGTTTTCTAGCCTCCAGAAAGGAACAATGAGCTACACAATTTTAATGTAGAATATGCATATTTAGTGATAGAGGTCACTTTTGTCACCACTGTGATGATACTACATCCAGAGGTGAAAGTAAGCCGTTATGGTCCGGTACTGGCAAGAGCCGGTACGCCATGCCGGACTGGACCAGGTTCTCCGGAGGTGATTTAAAGGGCCCAGGGCTCCAGCCACTGTGGGGAGCCATGGGCCCTTTAAATCACTGCCAGAGCCCTGCCACTACTACCCCAGCAGTGGCAGGGCTCCGGTGGTGCTTTAAAGGGCCCGGGACTCCCTGCAGCTGCCGGAGCCCTGGGCCCTTTAAATCCCTGCCCGAGCCTGGCTGCCCGGCTCCCTGCCTCTTCCAGTTGAGGCCACTCCCCCGCTCACGACTCCGGCGTACCAGGAAGTCCTTTCAGGGTATGGCTACACTTGCAGCTGTACAGCACTGGGAGTTAAACCTGTTTTTGTACAGCTGAGTAGGGAAAGCGCTGCAGTCTGTCCACACTGACAGCGCACTGTCATGGCCACATTGGCAGCATTTGCAGCAGCACTGGGAGCGGTGCATTATGGGCAGCTATCCCAGCATTCAAGTGGCTGCAGCGTGCTTTTCAAAAGGGAGGGGTGGAGTGTGACAGGGAGCGTGGAGGAGAGAGAAAGTGGATTTTTGGAGCCGACACTCTGTCAGCAGCTGCCTTGCAAGTTCCGACCCCCTCCCCCACCCCTCTTTCTCTTGCTCACTGAAAGCAAACAGCAACTGTTTGTTTTTTTCCTCACAGACCAGATAAGCAGCCACTCCAAAACAGACCACACCTTCCCTCCTGCCCGCCGCGCTGCTTCTCTTCTCAAGCTCCCTCCCTCCCACTCTCCTCAAGCAAACACTAGCTGTGGGCGTTCCAAAGGGAGCCCCCTGCCTCTGCTCATTCACAGCAAACAGTAGCTGTGTCTGTTTTTTTGATAACCAGCTCCAGAGCCCGGAGAATGTTTAATAATGGTGCTCATGGACAGTGGCATTGGAGACCCAAAATAAACATGAACCAGTAACACTAGATATCTATATTCCTCATGACAGACTGCACGAGGCAGCACTGATCTTTAGCCACATGGAAAGTCTTCCGCAGCCTCCTGCATCAGAGAAAGCCTACAGAAGCAGGGAATTCCCAGAGCCGTTCCCCACTTCCAGAGTCTTTCCCTGCAGCAGGGAAAGGCTCCAGCCATGGAATGTTACACTGGCCTTGGCTACACTTGAGAGTTGCAGCGCTGGTGGTGGCTTTACAGCACTGTAACTCACTCCCCATCCACACTGGCAAGGCACATACAGCGCTGTATCTCCCTGGCTATAGCGTTGGCTATACTCCACCTCGGCCTGTGGAATAACGACTATAGCGCTGCTCTTGCAGCACTGGGGTGCCAGTGTAAACAGTGATTAATCTTACTACGCAGTAACTGACTTCCGGGACCTTCCCATAATGCTTTTTAAGTAAAGATAACACTCTTTGTTTTGTTGTGATGCCTCTCTTTGTTTTGTTGTGAACTCGGGGCTCCTTGAGCTGCTTATCTAAAAAATAAACACAGCTACTGTTTGCTCGAGCAGAGGGGGATGAATGTCCACAGCTAGTGTTTGCTTGAGGAGAGAAGCAGCCCGGAGTGGGGGAGGGGGGGTCCGTTCTGGAGCAGCTGCTTATCTGGTCTGAAGGCTATTTGCATTTAGTGAATGAGAGAGGGGTGGGGGAAGGGGTCAAAACTTTTAAAATGATTGAAGGTTGGTGCTGTGTATCTTCAAGTCCTTAGAACTTGCAAGGCAGGGAGCTGACACAATGTCAGCTCCAAAAATCCACTCTCTCTGTCTCCCCCACGCTCCCTGTCACACTCAACCCCCCTCTTTTGAAAAGCACGTTGCAGCCACTTGAATGCTGGGATAGCTGCCCATAATGCACCACTCCCAACACTGCTGCAAATGCGGCCACACTGCAGCGCTTTCCCTACACAGCTGTACGAAGACAGCTTTAACTCCCAGCGCTGTACAGCTGCAAGTGTAGCCAAACCCACTGCTAAAAATAGCAGTGTAGACATGAGAGGCACTGCTCAGGTTTGTAGAGAGCAACGTGGGGTATATGCCCTAGAGGTCATGCATGTCTTTACTCACCTGAGTAGTTCCTCACCCTCTACACTGCTATTTATACCTATGCTAGTGGAGTATTTGGTGTTTGTACTCTACATAGCCTGAGCCAGTTATTAACAGTTCATTATTAATTGCTATTATTATTGTGTATTTCCATAGTACCTAGGAGCCCTACTCATGGACCTGGACCCCATTGTGCTAGGCACTGTACAACCACAGAACTGAATGATGATCCCTGCCCCAGGGAGCTTACAAGCTAAGTGTAATAAGCAGAACCCACAGCAGACCAGCTGCCTAAACATTGCCAAGTGTTTTGTAAATGTAGATTTCAGAGTAGCAGCCGTGTTAGTCTGTATCCGCAAAAAGATCAGGAGTACTTGTGGCACTATTTCTTTATCCTTCTTCTTTACCCCTTTACATGAAATATGTTTGATTTGGGGGGATGGGGTGTTTTGTTTTTTACTATCTTGTTCCCCTGCTTTAGTTCTTTTCTGCTTCACTTTTACTTTGTTTCAGTGATGATTTCTGTTTTGTTTTCTCTGCCTATTTTATGTTTTCTATTTATGTGTCTGTAACAGGGTTCGCTATTCACTGCTGGGCCGTCTCCTCCTGGATGGTCTGGGAATCAGCTCCTTCCAAGTCTGACACCATCTTCTGGCGCTTACCTGCATGCCCCATGACCTCTCTCCCTCTGTGTGACTCAGGGCGCTCCCTCTTCAAAACTTGGTCTGCTGGCCAAGTTACCATAGTTTTCTCCTTTCGGTGTATCAAAGTCACACCCTACTAGGTGACTTGGTATTGTTCCCAGCAGTCCTCCAATTCAAGGCTATGCTACTTCCCCAGTGGCTGGTAGGGGAATCCCACCCATTCCTCCGGATTCCAGTCCAGTGACCCTTCAAATCAGCAGCTAAGGTTTGCTCCATCCCAAAAAAACCTGCTGCTATTTCTTTGGGCTGCTTCCTACTCCACCTCTATCAGGCTTCTTTCTTCTCCATCACTCCTCTGGATAAACCCTTCCTTTAAGGCGAGGATCCCAGGACTTCTATTCCCTCCCTGGTTTTCCTTCTTTTCCCTTTCTAAGCCCTGAGAGTGACAGCAAGTCTCCACACCACCACCACTTCCTCCTCCTGCCCTCACTTCAAGGTCTTATACCCAACCCCAACTGCTCCTGCTCAGCTAGGCTCCATCCTCAGTCAGTACTTGCCTATCGAAACTAACTCCCCTCATGTGTGGGCTATCAGGTTACTTAGCCTCTTTTGAGCCACATTAACCCATTCCAGGCTGGTGTGGGGTGAATGCCATCACAGTATCCCTTGCTCTTCCTCTTTATTTTTTGTTTCTTCATCTGTTTTCCCTCTGTCGACCATAAAACTTCTGGCCTTTTTCTTCATAGCCCATCCTTTCTTCATCAGCTATTTATTAGTTCCTATCTCTGCTTATTTCTCTCTCATTTTCTCTGCTTATTTTTCTTTGCTTTTCCTTCAGCTGGAAATATATCCTCTCCAGTTTCCTTCCCTGGAAATATATCACAGGAAGAAGTTATCTCAGGGGTATTTATCTGAAACCACAACTTCATTATAGTAACATAAGCCAACACATGGATCTGCAATATCAAATTCTAGATTAATTAAATTTAATCTAGTGGTGCCCAACCTTATTACAAGGAGGGCCATATAAAGCTAAGTATAATCTCGTGTGGGCCAAATGGATTCTACATATTTTAATAAGATTTAAAGTCACCTGTATTGATTTATATTTTAAGTTCAGCTTGTTTCATATGCATTTAGATAGGTTGTTGTCTATTTACACGTGTGTAAACTAAAATGATGTAAACATGATAGGGTGACCAGATGTCCCAATTTTATAGAGACAGTCCCAATTTTGGGGTCTTTTTCTTATATAGGTGCCTATTACCACCCCCCCCCTTGTCCTGATTTTTCACACTTGCTGTCTGGTCAACCTAAAACATGACAACAAAATGCTAATGTATCAGCCATTAGTATATTGTGTTAAAGCACGCTGCGGGGCTTATGAAATGCTCTGGTGGGCCATAGGTTGGGTACCCCTGATTTAATCTAAATTATTGCATTTGTAGATCACCATGTGTGCAAGGTATTTTACAAACACAGGAAAGATTAGGGCTATGCATTGAGAAGATTACAACTGAACTCTCTCAATAATATAGAATATACTAGAAAAGAGTTCAAAGGAGTAGAGTTAAGATTAGTGAGATCAGTATTGGAAGGCTTCCAAAGAAGGGGGTTTTAAGGAAAGAGTTAAAGGAGGAAAGAGGTGACCTCATCTGCATCAGGGTTACAAAGGTCACATGACTGGTCAACATCTATTGATTCCAATAGTTAGAGTAATATCTTTTTTTAAAAAATGCAAATAAAACAATAATGCTAATCAACACAAAATAAACAAATAAATACAATTAACAGACATGAGGATTAATCTACTTTTTATTGGCCTTCTGTCCATAAATATTGTCTGTGAACACTGAAGGCATTTTGAGCATACTGTCACTTCAGTCATGAAGCTGGATTTTCTCCCCTCCTGATATATCCTCATCATTGTACTGTTGGTGAATAAGACTGAGCTACTTATCTTCCTTCCTAAGCCTTATCATCTTTTCCCATATTCTGCCACTGCTGTCAACAATGCAGTCCTTACTGCAGCTAGTTCTGAAATAGGATTTTCATCCCATGGGAACTATTGACATTGGAAACTAAGTTTCTCTTTCTAATCAGAATGGAGTTTCAACATATTGAAACATTTCACAGAACAAATAATCCCCCAAAAGTTTTGAATTGGAAATTCTGAAATGGAAAGTTTAAAAATGTGTTTTTGAAAGAAAAATAATAATGATTTGACAGGTCAAAGGATATTTTTTACTCTTCTATGCCATTACAAAGTGAAAAATGGTATTTAGTTTTGAGATGTCAACTCAAACAAAATGCATCCTTTACATTCTTCCAGCTGAGAAATAATAAACCTTTGTTGAACTCAACATTTTCCAGTCGGGAAAAATTGACATGCTACTTTTTTTGCCTTTGCAACATCTCCAATATTCATCCTTTTCTTTTTGGATTAGTGTTAAATCTCTTGTTCAGGCCCTTGTAGTCTCCCATTTTGACCTCAGCAGCTTCCTGCACTGCAGGCTTGACCCCATCCATGCCTAACTCAGCTCCATTCAGAATGCTGATGCCAAAATCATCTCCCCAGTTCATTGCTTCATTCATGTGCCTGCCCCTTCCTGTCACTTCACTGGTTCCCCCTTCTCCATTGCACCAAACTCAAACTTCTGATCTTGCAGTGCTGCTGCCTTCAATGAGACAAGATGAATGATGATGGCAGTTCCTAACAACAAATCTTGTGAGAGGGTGAGGACCTGGAGGCCACAAAGTCTGACTCTCTTTGAAGCTAAAGATCAGTGTTGCCTCGTGCAGTCTGTCATGAGGAATATAGATATCTAGTGTTACTGGTTCATGTTTATTTTGGGTCTCCAATGCCATTGTCTATGATCACCATTATTAAACAGTATTTACTTGGGAAAACAACAGGGAAATTTATAAACACTGAATTTAAGTACTCGTGTTCGAATTTTGACACTCCGGCCCTTGTTTGACCAAAAAGTGCCACAGGATCTTGAATTAACTTGTTGGCTAACCCATATTTTTACCATTTCTTTCAAAATACTTACTCTGTACTGGGCAGTACAGACTCAGATGGATGAAAATCACCTACTGAGTGAATAGATTGATGATGAAAGAAACAGTATTTGTCCTTGGTAGTCTCCCATTTAAAAATTAATCAGATACATATTTTTTAATTACCTTCAGAGACCTGAGAAGATCACAACTCAGGATATATCGCTAGATGACAGTAATTTGTTCATGAATTAATTTAGTGTTTATGAATAGTGTCAGATCAACAGCCTTTGAAACTGGAGTCCTTTACTGGTGGACAGCAGCAGGTCAAGGCACCCCATGCTGTCATGACAACGTGCATCAAATTATTCTGGAATGAACATGTGTCAGGCCGCTATGGCCATTCAAGTATCCATATCTGTATGCGTTGAAGAAGTATGGGCTGGATGAATGGACTAAAAGGTGAATAGAAAGCGGGCTAGATCGTCGGGCTCAACGGGTAGTGATCAATGGCACCATGTCTAGTTGTCATCAAGCGGAGTGCCCCAAGGGTCGGTCCTGGGGATGGTTTTGTTCAATATCTTCATTAATGATCTAGAGGATGGCGCGGATTGCACCCTCAGCAAGTTTGCAGATGACAGTAAACTGTGAGGAGGGGTAGATACGCTGGAGGGTAGGGCTAGCATACAGAGGGACCTAGACAAATTAGAGGATTGGGCCAAAAGAAATCTGATGAGGTTCAACATGGATAAATGCAGAGACCTGCACTTAGGAAGGAAGAATCCCATGTACTGCTACAGACTAGGGATCGAATGGCTAGGCAGTAGTTCTGCAGAAAAGGACCTAGGGGTTACAGTGGATGAGAAGCTGGATATGAGTCAACAGTGTGTCCTTGTTGTCAAGAAGGCTAATGGCATTTTTGGCTGTATAAGTAGGGGCATTGCCAGCAGATCGAGTGACGTGTTCATTCCCCTCTATTCGACATTGGTAAGGCCTCATCTGTAGTACTGTGTCCAGTTTTGGGCCCCACACTACAAAAAGGATGTGGAAAAATTGGAGACTCCAGCAGAGGGCAACAAAAATGATTAGGGGGCTGGAGCACCCCCTTTGGGCGGGTGGCATATGTGTGCAGTCGGTGCAAGGAGCTCCTGGCCCTCAGAGACCATGTACGGACTTCCATTAACTAGGAGACAATGTAGGCAGAAGCCCAGCAGCAGAGTGGGGGCTATCCAGTTTATTGCACTGAGTGTTGCATGCATGATTACCTGCCCTTTGGGTGGGTGGCGTATGTGTGCAGTCGTTGCAAGGAGCTCCTGGCCCTCAGAGACCATGTACGGACTTTGGAGGCCAGGGTGGCGGAACTGGAGGAGCTAAGAGAGGCAGAGAGGTATGTTGATGAGGCTTTCCGGGACACTGCGCTGTTGAGGAGGAAGAACGGCCCAGGGAAGCAGAGCAGTCAATGGCAGCAGAGGGAAACCTTCCCGTAGTTGGGACCCTCCTTCCAGATGGTGCTGGGGTTGCCTCTCGCACTGAGGTTACCTCTCCAGGGGAGGGAACTCCAGTTTCTAGGGAAAGGCAGGTGTAAGTAATGGGAGATTCGATCATTAGAAACGTAGATAGCTGGGTTTGTGATGACCGGGAGAACCGTATGGTGACTTGCCTGCCTGGTGTGAAGGTTGCGGATTTCTCATAGAATCACAGGGTTGGAAGGGACCTCAGGAGGTCATCTAGTCCAACCCCCTGCTCAAAGCAGGACCAAACCCAACTAAATCATCCCAGCCAGGGCTTTGTCAAGCCTGACCTTAAAAACCTCTAAGGAAGGAGATTCAACCACCTCCCTAGGTAACCCATTCTAGTGCTTCACCATCCTACTAGTGAAAAAGTTTTTCCTAATGTCCAACCTAAACCTCCCCCTCTGCAACTTGAGACCATTACTCCTTGTTCTGTCATCTTCTACCACTGAGAACAGTCTAGATCCATCCTCTTTGGAACCCCCTTTTAGGTAGTTGAAAGCAGCTATCTAATCCCCCCTCATTCTTCTCTTCTGCAGGCTAAACAATCTCAGTTCCCTCAGCCTCTCCTCATAAGTCATATGCTCCAGCCCCCTAATCATTTTTGTTGCCCTCCGCTGGACTCTCTCCAATTTATCCACATCCTTCTTGTAGTGTGGGGCCCAAAACTGGACACAGTACTCTAAATGAGGCCTCACCAGTGCTGAATAGAGGGGAATGATCACGTCCCTCGATCTGCTGGAAATACCCCTACTTATACAACCCAAAATGCCATTAGCCTTCTTGGCAACAAGGGCACACTGTTGACTCATATTCAGCTTTTCGTCCACGTAACCCCTAGGTCCTTTTCTGCAGAACTGCTGCCCAGCCATTCGGTCCCTAGTCTGTAGCAGTGCATGGGATTCTTCCGTCCTAAGTGCAGGACTCTGCACTTGTCCTTGTTGAACCTCTTCACGTTTCTTTTGGCCCAATCCTCTAATTTGTCTAGGTCCCTCTGTATCCTATCCCTGCCCTCCAGTGTATCAACCACTCCTCCCAGTTTAGTGTCATCTGCAAACTTGCTAAGGGTGCAGTCCACACCATCCTCCAGATCGTTAATGAAGATATTGAACAAAACCAGCCCCAGCACCGACCCTTGGGGCACTCCACTTGATACCGGCTGCCAACTAGACATGGAACCATTGATCACTACCTGTTGAGCCCGACCATCTAGCCAGTTTTCTATCCACCTTACCGTCCATTCATCCAGCCCAGACTTCTTTAACTTGCTGGCAAGAATACTGTGGGAGACTGTATCAAAAGCTTTGCTAAAGTCAAGAAATAGCACATCCACTGCTTTCCCCTCATCCACAGAGCTGGTTATCTCATCATAGAAGTCAATTAGGTTAGTCAGGCATGACTTGCCCTTGGTGAATCCATGTTGACTGTTCCTGATCACTTTCCCCTCCTTTAAGTGGTTCAGAATTGATTCCTTGAGGACCTGTTCCATGATTTTTCCAGGGACTGAGGTGAGACTGACTGGCCTGTAGTTCCCTGGATCTTCCTTCTTCCCTTTTTTAAAGATGGGCACTACATTAGCTTTTTTCCAGTCATCCGGGACCTCCCCCGATTGCCATGATTTTTCAAAGATAATGGCCAATGGCTCTGCAATCTCATCGGCCAACTCCTTTAGCACCCTCGGATGCAGTGCATCCGGCCCCATGGACTTGTGCTCATCCAGCTTTTCTAAATAGTCCCAAACTACTTCTTTCTCCACAGAGAGCTGGTCACCTCCTCCCCATACCGTGCTGCAGAGTGCAGCTGTCTGGGAGCTGACCTTGTCTGTGAAGACAGAGGCAAAAAAAGCATTGAGTACACTAGCTTTCTCCACATCCTCTGTCACTAGGTTCCCTCCCTCATTCAGCGAGGGGCCCACAGTTTCCTTGACTTTCTTCTTGTTGCTAACATACCTGAAGAAACCCTTCTTGTTACTCCTAACATCTCCGGCGAGCTGCAACTCCAAGTGTGATTTGGCCTTCCTAATTTCACTCCTGCATGCCTGAGCAATACTTTTATACTCCTTCCTGGTTATTTGTCCAATCTTCCACTTCTTGTAAGCTGTTTTTTTGTGTTTAAGACGAGCAAGGATTTCACTGTTAAGCATCTAGACAGACTTATGTGTAGTGCTGGGGAGGAGCCGGTGGTCGTGGTACATGTAGGTACCAATGACATAGGGAAGGGTAGGAGAGATGTCCTGGAAGCCAAATTTAGGTTGCTAGAGAAGAAACTGAAATCCAGGACCTCTAAGGTGGCATTCTCAGAAATGCTCCCAGTTCCACGCGCAGGGCCAGGTACGCAGGCAGAGCTTCAGAGTCTCAATGAGTGGATGAGACAATGGTGTAGAGAGGAGGGGTACACGTTCATTAGGAACTGGGGAAACTTCTGGGATGGGAGGAGCCTATACAGGTTATAGTCAGGAGCAGAGGACAAAAGAGGATAATGTAAGGGCCGGATCAGCTGATAAACAGTCACATAAAAAAGAATCTGGCACATCAGAAAAGGGCAGACAAATAAACAGGCACAAGTTTTTAAAGTGCTTGTACACAAATGCTAGAAATCTAAATAATAAGATGGGTGAACTAGAGTGCCTTGTGATAAAGGAGGATATTGACATAATAGGCATCACAGAAACCTGGTGGACTGAGAGCAATCAATGGGACACAATCATTCCGGGGTACAAAATATATTGGAAAGACAGAACAGGTCATGCAGGGGGAGGAGTGGCACTATATGTGAAAGAAAATGTAGATTCAAATGAAGTAAAAATCTTAAGTGAATCCACATGTTCCATAGAATCTCTATGGATAGAAATTTCATGCTCTAATAAAAATATAACATTAGGGATCTATTATCGACCACCTGACCAGGACAGTAATAGTGATGATGAAATGCTAAGGGAAATTAGAGAGGCTAGCAAAATTAAGAACCCAATAATACTGGGGGATTTCAATTATCCCCATATTGATTGGGAACATTTCACTTCAGGACGAAATGCAGAGATAAAATTTCTCGATACTTTAAATGACTGCTTCATGGAGCAGCTGGTACGGGGAACCCACAAGGGGAGAGGCAACTCTAGATTTAATCCTGAGTGGCGCACAGGAGCTGGTCCAAGAGCTAAATATAGCAGGACCGCTTGGAAATAGTGACCATAATACAATAGCATTCAACATCCCTGTGGTGGGAAGAACACCTCAACAACCCAACACTGTGGCATTTAATTTCAAAAGGGGGAACTATACAAAAATGAGGGGGTTAGTTAAACAAAAGTTAAAAGGTACAGTGACTAAAGTGAAATCCCTGCAAGTTGCATGGGCCCTTTTTAAAGGCACCATAATAGAGGCCCAACTTCAATGTATACCCCAAATTAAGAAACACAGTAAAAGAACTAAAAAAGAGCCACCGTGGCTTAACAACCATGTAAAAGAAGCAGTGAGAGATAAAAAGACTTCCTTTAAAAAGTGGAAGTCAAATCCTAGTGAGGCAAATAGAAAGGACCACAAACACTGCCAACTTAAGTGCAAGAGTGTAATAAGAAAAGCCAAAGAGGAGTTTGAAGAACGGCTAGCCAAAAACTCCAAAGGTAATAACAAAATGTTTTTTAAGTACATCAGAAGCAGGAAGCCTGCTAAACAACCAGTGGGGCCCCTTGACGATCATAATACAAAAGGAGCGCTTAAAGACGATAAAGTCATTGCGGAGAAACTAAATGGATTCTTTGCTTCAGTCTTCACGGCTGAGGATGGCTTTTGTAGGTGACAAATCTGAGGAACTGTCACAGATTGAAGTGTCACTAGAGGAGGTTTTGGAATTAATTGATAAACTCAACATTAACAAGTCACCGGGACCAGATGGCATTCACCCAAGATTTCTGAAAGAACTCAAATATGAAGTTGCGGAACTATTAACTAAGCTTTGTAACCTGTCCTTTAAATCGGCTTCGGTACCCAATGACTGGAAGTTAGCTAATATAACGCCAATATTTAAAAAGGGCTCTAGAGGTGATCCCGGCAATTACAGACCGGTAAGTCTAACGTCAGTTCCGGGCAAATTAGTTGAAACAATAGTTAAAAATAAAATTGTCAGACACATAGAAAAACAAACTGTTGAGCAATAGTCAACATGGTTTCTGTAGAGGGAAATCGTGTCTTACTAATCTATTAGAGTTCTTTGAAGGGATCAACAAACATGTGGACAAGGGGGATCCAGTGGACATAGTGTACTTAGATTTCCAGAAAGCCTTTGACAAGGTCCCTCACCAAAGGCTCTAACGTAAATTAAGCTGTCATGGGATAAAAGGGAAGGTCCTTTCATGGACTGAGAACTGGTTAAAAGACAGGGAACAAAGGGTAGGAATTAATGGTAAATTCTCAGAATGGAGAGGGGTAACTAGTGGTGTTCCCCCAAGGATCAGTCCTAGGACCAATCCTATTCAATTTATTCATAAATGATCTGGAGAAAGGGGTAAACAGTGAGGTGGCAAAGTTTGCAGATGATACTAAACTACTCAAGATAGTTAAGACCAAAGAAGATTGTGAAGAACTTCAAAAAGATCTCACAAAACTAAGTGATTGGGCAACAAAATGGCAAATGAAATTTAATGTGGATAAATGTAAAGTAATGCACATTGGAAAAAATAACCCCAACTATACGTACAATATGATGGGGGCTAATTTAGCTACAACAAGTCAGGAAAAAGATCTTGGAGTCATCGTGGATAGTTCTCTAAAGATGTCCACGCAGTGTGCAGAGGCGGTTCAAAAAGCAAATAGGATGTTAGGAATCATTAAAAAGGGGATAGAGAATAAGACTAAGAATATAGTATTGCCCTTATATAAATCCATGGTACGCCCACATCTTGAATACTGTGTACAGATGTGGTCTCCTCACCTCAAAAAAGATATTCTAGCACTAGAAAAGGTTCAGAAAAGGGCAACTAAAATGATTAGGGGTTTGGAGAGGATCCCATATGAGGAAAGATTAAAGAGGCTAGGACTCTTCAGCTTGGAAAAGAGGAGACTAAGGGGGGATATGATATAGGTATATAAAATCATGAGTGATGTTGAGAAAGTGGATAAGGAAAAGTTATTTACTTATTCCCATAATACAAGAACTAGAGGTCACCCAATGAAATTAATAGTCAGCAGGTTTAAAACAAATAAAAGGAAGTTCTTCTTCATGCAGCACACAGTCAACTTGTGGAACTCCTTACCTGAGGAGGTTGTGAAGGCTAGGACTATAATAATGTTTAAAAGGGAACTGGATACATTCATGGTGGCTAAGTCCATAAATGGCTATTAGCCAGGATGGGTAAAGAATGGTGTCCCTAGCCTCTGTTCGTCAGAGGATGGAGATGGATGGCAGGAGAGAGATCACTTGATCATTGCCTGTTAGGTTCACTCCCTCTGGGGCACCTGGCATTGGCCACTATCGGTAGAGAGATACTGGGCTAGATGGACCTTTGGTCTGACCCGGTACGGCCTTTCTTATGTTATGTACTTATGAGGAAAGGCTGAGGGAACTGGGATTGTTTAGTCTCCAGAAGAGAAGAATGAGGGGGGATTTGATAACTGCTTTCAACTACCTGAAAGGGGGTTTCAAAGAGGATGGATCTAGATTGTTCTCAGTGGTACCTGATGACAGAACAAGGAGTAATGGTCTCAAGTTGCAGTGGGGAAGGTTTAGGTTGGATATTAGGAAAAACTTTTTCACTAGGTGGGTGGAAAAGCACTGGAATGGGTTACCTAGGAGGTGGTGGAATCTCCTTTCTTAGAGGTTTTGAAGGTCAGGCTTGACAAAGCCCTGGCTGAGATGATTTAGCTGGGGATTGGTCCTGCTTTGAGCAGGGGGTTGGACTAGATGACCTCCTGAGGTCCCTTTCAACCCTGATATTCTATGATTCTATGATCTGTTCAGTTATAAGAACATAGGAATTGCCATATTGCATCAAATCCATAGTCCATCTAGTCCAGTGTCATCCAGCACCAGACGCTTCAGAGGAATGTGCAAAAGACACTGAAGTAAGCAAATGTGAGATAATCTTTCCCCAGGGGAAATCTCTTAAACTCTAGCAGTTGGAGTTTGGCTTAACCTCTTAGAATGAAGTTTTATATCCCTTCCAAAACAGTTCTGATTATTTTTTACTGTTATAACTAGATATTCTTGTTATCCATAGAAATGTCCACATCCTTTTTTAATCTTATTAATTTCTTGTTCCTGCTGCTGAAACTAGCAGTTAATGCCAATTATGGTGCTGATTTTAGTGTTTGGTGTGTGCATTTGTCCACTAAGGACTAGACTGATACCACTAGTTTACCACACCAGATAAGCAATGCTTGGTATTGATTTTTGCTCCCTCAGTACCTATTGTCATCTGTATTTGAATCAGTGACCTTGATTTATTATGCCATAGCAGGATTACTCATTAATGATTAATTAATATTACCATTCAAAACCCTCCTTTTAAACTGAGCCTCTAACTTGAGCATCTAATTTTCCAACAGCCTGACTCTGCTTGTTTCGTTCTGGTGTTGAAGAATATTCAGCGCTATTATCTGGGGTTCATAAAGTTGACCACTTCCTTATTGTAATATTCTCCCCTCATGCACCAGCTCAGCAAGGACTTATAGCCCTTAATAGACTTTTAAAGGGTAACTGGAGACTTAGTTAAAAGCTTCTGTGCCCAGTAGATAAAAAATACCAAATTAATTTTAGCGTTCATCTTTAATTAAAAAGAAAACAATAAAATGTATAAATGGGCACTATATGGAATGATAGAGCTTTGTGGAATAATGCTGTGTGATTTAAGCCTCTTCAGATTACCAGAATTAATATCATAGGACATATTGTGTGTAGCAGTGTATTGGGCATGAGGTACTCAATAAAGATTTTACTTTTGAATATGCAGCCCTTATCTTGGAATGCTTGAGTGTTTCTCAGGTAAACTCCTCCATCAGGAATACTTCACAACAAGCACGTTTGTTGTTAAGGCTGTGTCTTCAAATGAATTGTGGTATAAACCAACTCAGCATCTGGCAGACATTTCAAGGTGAAAGCCAAACAGATGGCTAATTTAATATAATCTAAGTGACTTTGGATCAGATAAAGCAATTGAATTAACAGCACTTTAACAGAATATACATCAATTACCACACATTCTCACTACTCCATTGTAATGGGCACCTTTTACATCTTGAAAATAATTAGTAATGGAAGTAATGGTGAATGTTGTGCTTGTAAGATATATCCTTAAATTGCCTAGAAGAATATGTATGTATAAATACAAAAGTTAGTATTATAGTCCTTTGACTCAAATGTATTAATTTTTCTAGTACCTGTCTTGACAATATTATCTAGGAATGCAGACTTGACACCATGTGATTCCTTAAATCCACATGCACAAGACATAATATAGGTCTGAATAAAAGTAGGTTATTTTATATATAATTTTCCCATATGTTCAGAAAAAAATCTTTGGGGTAATATTATATTATTTTTAATTATTTTGTCAGTATTATTAAATATTCGGTTCCAACCATGTGAAGATTCTCTGCCCTTAAGAGCTTACAGATAAAAAAAATGTTCTTCAGCACAATTCCTGTAAAATCACATAGACCTAGAATTGAATCACTGAGGATTTTAAACAAGGATGGCACAAGAACAACTTTCTCACAGTCAAGTCCAAAAAGAACAAGAGAAATATAAAGAATTCTCAAGTACCAACTTTATTAAATTTTATAACAAATAATAAAAAAAAAGCTTTATTTCTGTTACATAACAGGACTACTTCATAATCCACATTTACTATCCTTGCATTTATACATAAATATAAATAAAAAAAAATCTAACCAAGTCAGTTTCCAGAGATACACAGTAAGAAATCACTCCAAGATCCAAAAGCTTAGGCTGAATTCATCTGAGTCTTTGTTCATCAACTCTATACAGTGTACTGAGCCAGAAACACTGCAATATCTTCCCTCCTCTTGCTTGCAGAAATATCCAACTAGAACCCAGGCAGACTCTTTCTTCTCCTCTTCTGCTGAAATCACTCAATTGGCTAGTCAGTTAATAAATTAATCAATCTGTATTAAGTATATAATTTAATAACTCTGTTACAGGACAAATACAAAAATGAAAATAGCAAAATATTAATGACTCTTTCCTGATCATCATATTAAAATAAAAAAAAGAGTTGGTGTACCATGCTATTTAAGACAACTTGAAAAACAATTTGGCTATAATCAAATAACATTCACAGTATACCATTAAAGTGAACGAAGTTAGTTTTTACTCCTAATTTCCCCTTGCTATAACTAGCACTGCCAGCGCTTCCTTGTTGGAAAGTCAACAATAGAACTAACCTGCAAAATGCTTCAGAGGTGGGAAGAAACGGCCTACTTTCTGGTCTTGCAACTGAGTTTCTCCAAAATCCTTGTGAAGTAAGAGCTGCCGCCTGCTACTTGAGAGCTCTGTGGTGACAGCCTGAAATTCATGGGCAAATGGTGGACCTTTCATTGATTTTGTTGGGGTCTGATCACCACTTTGGAATTCAAATAGGCTTGAGCCTCATGGGGAATCCTATTCGATCATGGACACATCACAGGTTCTCTCCTATTTCTGTTTATCTAGAAACATCTTCTTACAAACCTGTTGGTGTCATCAGGCATCTATACTAGGCCTGAATGAACCAAAGTTATTTTATGCTTGTCTAGAGTCCCTCCATGTTGAACTCTAGTCGAACTCCCAGGTCAGAATTGAGAATGGAATGTGTAAAAGCTTCTTATCAGTGCAACACTGGCACCAGGAGATAGTAAAAAGGGGCCTACTTGTATCTGGCTTAGGAGGAGGAGGGGAGGGGGGGCAAAGTAATAAATCCAAAAGTAAACCAAGTTAACAGCCTTGAAAAGTTACTAACAAAATGAATTGTTTGCTGTCAAGAATGATTTAACCTGTTTAATGTAATTGCTAGCTATAAAATGTGTCTACTATATGGGAGGGGACTAAAGGGTAGAAGGGGGGGGGTAGGTAGTGGGGGTAATAGAGATGCCTAGCTGAAGTCATGTATAAGAAGAGACACACAGCTTATGTGTGTGTGCTTGATTTGAGACGTGTGTGTCTCCGAGCATCCTGTTATTTGAGATCTCAAATAAACTTTTGACTGCTTCTCCACCTTGGTGTGTCTATTGGAGCGAGGCACACCGGGCAACGAACCACTGTTTGCTGCCTCAGGCCTTTTGGGCCGGCAACAAACCCATACACCAGTTTTACACACCTGACCTATTACTCCTTCCTTCTATTACACCATGGGAGTAAACACCCCAAATTCCCAATACAGAAGGGAGGAATTTGTGTCAGATGGAATCTTGTATATTGCAGCCAAAAATGAGAGGTCACAAGTAATTGGTTTTGCAGGAGGCACCAGATTTGCTAGGACAGGCCCTGTTCTTGAAAAGCCCTGATTAACTACTCTCCTCTTTTATTCTTATAGCCCTTTGGGAATTTATAGAGGTTTGTTTTACAACATCTCTCCTGTAAGTTTAAAATTCTAACCTGAACATACTGCATTTTTCAAAACAACTTTGCACTGGTTGTTGGTGACAAACTTGATGTACCTGTGAAGTTTTAATTTGTGTTGAAAGCAAAAACTGTTACCATAAGCGGAGCCCACTTGTCTCTACAAAAGTGTGAGAGTCAAGGAATTTGCTCTTAAACAATTCCATAGACATTCCACAATGGTACATGTGTAGATACACACCTCTGTTCTCAATAGTTAAGACAGAGAAATGGTTCTGAGCAATATTATTCTAGGCCAGAGATCTCTATTAAACCAAATCTTATATTATGCATTTCCACTATACCAGAAATGTGTGCAGTGTTATCAACCAAAGTTTCAGAACCTGGTTTGTGAAGAATTATCTCAAATGTAGCGTTAGCTAGCAAGAACATTTCAATTATTGCTAGCTATGTGGAAATTTTGAAGAATTGCTTATTCCGTTATTAAACTCATTTGGGACAAAAAGAGAGTGACATAGATGGTGAATTTCTTTTAAAAAAACCAATGTTTAAATTAATTATTTTAAACCAATACACTAATTAACAGATATATTTGTAAATTCTCATAAAATTAATTCTATACTCAAAAAATAAGTGCTTTAAGTTTGGGAAGGATAAACTATGTTTTTTATGTAGATCAAAGAAATTGAATTACCTGCTTTTGGTGCAAAATGAAACACAACCTTAATTATGATGTTGCAGTCAGTGCCTCCATAATAATAGACAATATAGCAGGCATCCTCATATCCTGGCAACCTGTAAGGGACAAACTATGAACTAAGAAAATCATGGCTAAGATGCTAAAAAAATCTAAGGACATGATCACAAGGAAATCTGTGAAATATCCTTGATGATATGGCCTAGGAAAGCAGAAGTCAGCCTGATGTTTGTTAAGAGAAAAAAGATGACAGTCATTGAGGCAATTTACTGATATTTTTTCTGAAGAATCTCTGAGACCAAGACAGACAGACTGTGGTAAATGCAAGGATGATAATGCAGGCGTGGCAGTAATGTTCAATCAGGATTTATAGTATGAGATGTACTATCCGGCCCCAAAATAGACTGTCAATACTCTGAGTTCCGGACCAGGCTCTATTGCAGTTAATAGCACAAGTACAAGGAAAATATTTGCTTCTTTCATGTACTGCAGGTGAAGTTATATGTTAAAAAAAAGAAAGCACAACAGAAAGGGAAACAAATAGCTTGTAACAATAAGAATGGCATTGGAAACATTTTACATTTGTCAACATAAAACAAATTAAGCAAACGCACTCTCAGACAAACAAAGATGCCAGAGTCAAAAAGAAATGCTCAGTGAAGAATTGGAGGCAAGACAGCAAGGAGAGACTCATGGACAGCTTTATAGATTTAAACAAATACCTTGAATCTCAGCCCCAAAATTAACTGGAAACCAGTACATTGGTGGACACACTGATGAGTAAGCGAAAGTGTCCTAACTGGAATTTCTAAGTGGTCTTCAGGCGTACACTTAAATAGAATTACTGCAGCTACCTAAAATGGAGGAGAAAAATTGTAGGTAACCATGGCAGGGGCCACCTTTGAAAGGAAAGACTGCAAATTTTCCTGTGTAAAAAGGACACAAAGTCCAACAGAAAGATGCTATGCGCAAATTGAAGGGGAAGCAGTGGGAATTATCTTCCAATTGTGCTAGTTTTTTCTGTATTTGTATGGATGAAGGTTCACACTTCTGAAAGTTCATTGCCCTCAAATATGTATGTTTAGACCTCGTATCATTGTTCCTCCTCTAGCTGCCATATCGATGTGGACATCATTCTCAGAAAAGAACACCTGATATAGTTTTGAATTATTGTGACAGGTTTGGACTGAAAGACTATTTCTTCAGGCAAAGAGCTGACAATCTCCTGGGTGGAAGCACAGAAATATTCACACACAAAGATTTTATTCTATCACACTGCATGGCAAAAGGTTATGAGTGGTTTTGTTACACCTGTCCTAGTTCAGGCGGTTCTTTGAACTGATATATGTTAAACAACAGGACATTAAAACAAAACAAAAAAAAACAGCAGTACCCGTATAGGGAAGCAGAATTCTAATCAGTTCCGAACAGGGACGTAATTAGGGCACAGCGAGCATGGCAGCTGCCTAGGGTGCAAAGCAGGTGGGGGCACAAAAATGGGGCAGCATGCAGGATCGGGCCAGTGGCATCAGCCCCCCATCCCTGCAGGATCAGGACCAACAGCACTGACTGAAGCCCAGGGTGCTCAGCACCCACCCTCCCCCAGGATCATGGGCCCAGTGACCTGGCTAAGCAGGCTCTCCCAATAGTGCTAGGACTGTGGTAGGGGCAGCAGATGAGCAGAGCGCTGAGTATGCTACTTGGCTCACACGGAGAATGCTCAGTAACATCTGCTGTGTTTGCTGGGGATTAAAATCTGCTGCTGTTCACAGAGGGCAAAGGGGGGGAATCAGAGAGGGCATGGGCAGGGTCTGAGCAGGACGACAGAAACTGACTGCACTGGGGGAGGGTCAAACAGCTGGAGGCAGGGGCAGGAGAGGGGCAAAGAGGAGGGGGCGAGGGGCTGCCAGACGGTGGCAGAGGGCAAAACCCCACACAGAGTGGCAGAGGGGGTAACAGTTACCATAATAGGCTGAGCCACCTGGAGTGTTTGCAAAAATAGAGTGGTGGGGAGGGTAGAGTGGCTTTTTTATTTCACCTCCCTCAGGACTGTATGGCTCAGCACCCGCTTCCCAGGGCTCTGTTCTTAAAGGCCCAAGGTGTCCCAATGCCTAAAAGGGCCGCTCCTCTCTATCTGATATAACGTACTGAGGGGCTTCAGGAGACTTGGGTCAGTGAAATATTTTACAACCTCCCCCCCCTCCCCCCCGCCAACAAAAAAATGTGTCACACATTTTACATATTTCAAAGAATCCCTTATCAGTTTATATGTCTGCATAAAGTCTCCTAGCAGTTCACAAATTTGTCTTATCAGCTACAGTGATCCCCTGAATAGCACTCCCTTTCCTGTAATACATTTCAAATATGGTTTTGGTCCTTTTAATTGTTTACTTTTAGAAATGTTATTTTTATTACTCTTCACACTTCATTTACCTTTGTCAGCCTTGCACATATGGATGTCATTGTGCTGTTTAATTTATGTTTTAATAGCAAATAATCATTGAAAATATTAATAAGCAAACAATTGCTAGTAGTTTCAGCAATAGCATTTCTTTTTCTAGTTTTGGCACTTCCTACGTTTTTGGTGTGCTTTTTCATTTGGAATTTTTAATTCTAATTTTTTCTTTTGCTTTTTATTCTGTTGGATCATGTGAGTTCCAGGCTGACTGATTTCCTAGCCTGGTGTCAAAACTTCTTCATTTTCATTTGATCCACAAATGGGGATTGCCTCTCTCAACTATTATTTTGCCTCTCAATCTGGCCCATTAGAGCTTTTTCACATATCACTGCTTGTGTGTGGAACTTGGTTCCCAGATATTCATTAACGGCAGTATATTATCTCATATTAAATCCTTCTCAAAGGCAAAATTCTCAAAGACAAAAATCTACTGTAATTTTTACTGAACATAAGAACAGCCATACAGGGTCGGACCAATGGTCCATCGAGCCCAGTGTCCTATCTTCCGACAGCAGGCAGTGCCAGGTGCTTCAGAGGGTATGAACAGAACAGGCAGTCGTTGCCTGGCCCTGTCTTTCACTCCCAGCTTGTGGCAATCAGCGGCTAGGGTTATGAACACCCAGAGCATGGGGTTTCATCCCTGACCATCTTGGCTAATAGCCATTGATGGACCTATTCTCCAGGAACTTACATCATTCTTTAACCCAATTACAGATCTGGCCTTTACAACGTAAAGACCACACATCTACAAACGCAAGATTGCTTGACAATCACAAGAATTCAAAAATCATGGGTTAGGTACCCCCAATAAATGATATTGGATTATTTTTCTATGCCATTTTGTTCCTGAGCCTTTAGGTGCAGGAGGCCCAGATCCACAAAAGTAGGAGCTTAAACCCTTGAGTGAATCTTGGCCTACCCTCATACTTCTGCTGTTACCTCTCCCAAATAATTCATATACCTAAGGCCAAATCTACACCACAAAATTATGTTAACTCAAGTTATGTCAGCATACAGTCACCACAGTTAATATGTCACTTGTGTGTAGGGTTCCGAACTTTCTAATTGCAGAAAACCGAACACCCTTGCCCCGCCCCCTGCCCTGCCCCCTCATCGAGGCCTGGCCCGGCCCCACCCCTTCTCTGAGGCCCTGCCCCCACTCCCTCCGTCACTCACCCTCCTCCACCCTCAATCACTTTCACCAGGCTGGGGCAGGGGTGCAACAGCGGGTGAGGGCTCCAGCGGGGGTTGTGGGCTCTGAGGTGAGGCCAGGGATGAGGGGTTCGGGGTGCAGGAGGGGGCTCCAGGCTGGGGCAGGGAGTTGGGGTGTGGGAGAGGGTGATGGCTCCATCTGGGGGGGCGGGCTTAAGGGTGAGGCTGGGGATGAGGATTTCGGGGTGCAGGAGGGGGCGCCGGGCTGGGGGGTGGGGCTGCAGCATGTGGGAGGGTGTTACCCACAGAAAATTCTCTGTTAAACACACTCAAGGGCACCCACCTTTAACCGTCCATGGGCTCAAGGCATAACCTCAAAGCACCCTCACCCTTTCCCAGTTCCAAGGGCTCTGGTTATAGAGCACCCAACTTTACCCTAACTTTGTTGCCTGCACACTCTAGGACATCCCACCTCTATCTACTTCCTGGGCTCAAGGCTTCCACCTCTATCTAATTCCTAGGGCTCAAGGCATAACCTGGTTGATTTAGGCACCTTCACCCTTCCCCAGTTCCTAGGGTTCCAGGCAAAAGGCACCTCTGTGGGCTCTGGGCTGTACTCCTCCATGTGCTCTGGGTAAACACCCATTCCCTGTGAACTCAGGGCTTAATCTTTTGTGGGTTTACAGGGTTTTTACCAGTGAAAGAGCCTTACACAGTAATATCCTACTTAGCCTCTATTTATGAACAATCATCAAAACTGAATTCACACGCTAAGCATACAGTGCTCGCCACTGCTCTGATAAATGAAAGGGGTGGGGGGTAGCTCCCTTTTTATAGACCCACCCAGCCAGTTAGCTATAAAATCCCTCTTAGTAGCTGTTCTCTACTTGCTTTACCTGTAAAGGGTTAAAAGAAGTGAGTGGGCACCTGGCCAGGAAAGCCCATGGGAAGACCATAACTTTTTTAAATTGAAACAAGACTCCCCTTTTGTCTGACTGTGGTTATTCTACTGGAGTGAGGGGACAGGGCAGAACTATGCTATAAGAAGCCTGGGGCCAGGTATGAAAAAATCATCAGGATCATACCTAGAAGCTACTCATTTCAAACCCAGATATGTAGGTAGATCAGGAAATGTCTAGGAAGATGTGATTAGGTTTATCCCTTTTATTTCTTTATGGCTTATGGACTCCTCTGTGCTAACCCTAAATGCCTTTGTTTTGCTTGTAACCTTTAAGCTGGACCTCAAGAACGTTATTCTTCATGCTTAATCCTTGTAAGAGGTTTTTATTTTAAAGCTAGCAATAGCCTGAGTTTCCAGATGTATTTTCTTTCTTTTTGTTCTTAATAAAATTTACCATTTTTAAGAACAGGACTGGATTTGTGTGTCCTAAGAGGTTTGTGCTCATGTTTGATTAGAATGCCATCAAACAAAGATCTCTTTAACCATCTTAAGATTTGTTTCTTTATCTGGTGATGATGGGTACTATTAGGACAGGATTTCCTTCTTAACAGCCTTGTTTTAATGTAATTTAGATGGATGTGAGGATGTGACTTTCTGCTTCTTAGCTCATGGCTGCTGCTCTCCTAATATGGCTTCAGACAAAGGCCTCAGACCTTACAATATGGCTACAGGAAAAGGCTTTATCCTGAAAAGGGGAATCCAGGCTAGGGCAGAGGGTTGGGGTGTGGGAGGGGGCATGGGCTCTGGGCTGGGGGTGCAGGCTCTGAGGTGGGGCCATAAATGAGGGATTCAGAGTGCAGGAGGGGCTCCGAGCTGGGGCTGGGGTTTGGGATGTGGGGAGAGTGAGGGCTCCAGCTGCAGGTGCGGGCTCTGGGGTTGGGCCGGGGATGAGGAGTTTGGAGTGGCCTCGGGGCTGCGGCAGAGGGTTGGGGTGCAGGATGGGGGCTCTGGGAGGGAGTCTGTGTGTGGGAGGGGGTGCCGGGGTGAGAGAGGGGGTTAGGGCACGAGAAGGAGTTCAATGTATGGGCTCCTGGCAGTGCTGACCTCAGGCAGCTCCTGGGAAGCAGTGGCATGTTGCTCCGGTTCCTCAGCAGAGGGGTGGACAGGGAGCTCCATGCACTGCCCCCACCTGCAGGCACCGCCCTCATAGCTCCCATTAGTTGCAGTTCCTGGCCAATGGGAGCTGCGGAGCAGGCACTTGGAGGGGTGCCTGTGGACGGGGCAGCGCATGGAGTCCCCCCTTCCCCTGGCCAAATCTCTGCCCAGGAGCTGTAGGGACATGCTGGATGCTTCCCGAGAGCCACATGGAGCCAGACACAGAGCCTGCCTGCCTCACTGGTACTGTGACTAACTGGACTTTTAGTGGCCTGATCAGGGGTCGCCAGGCTTCATTTTCAACCAGGCATTCTGATAAAAAACTAGATGCCTGGCAACCCTACTTATGTGCATACTTACTTTGCTCCTTGTGTCAATGGTGAGTTTACTCCCCAGGAGTGCTTGTCTTGATCCGAGTGCAGTGCACCATGGGAATGCATCAACCATCCATCACAATTGGCTACCCCTCATCTTTGTCATCCTCTGGTCTACCAGTAACCAATTGTGATGGATGGTTGATGCCCTTTCACAGTCTGCTACTCCTGTACCACAGGTTGGGAAAGGTGGGAGGTAGCAAATTGTGACATGGAAGCAAAAGAGAACATCCTTAGATGTCAATGAGTGGTAGCAAAATGTGTCAGTAGAGGTATTTGACATTACACACTGGCAGGAGGTGATGGTTTTCAAACTGTGGCATGCATCCCTGTAGGGAGGTGCACTCCACAGTTTGAAAATCTCTGTGCTAAATGGAAAGCAGAAATCTTGGGGTGGGGGCACATGACTCCGCATGCCCCCCATGTGGTGCCTCTAGGGGGTACAAATATACTTGCACACCATGGGTGGTAAAATGCTTAGTCATGGCTCTGGTATTGAATAACATTGAACTCAAGGCAGAGGGAATATCTGCCTGTTCATTGCATAACCTTGGTTTGATAAAGGTTGTTCATGCTGAAACATCAATGAATCTTCAGTGGGAAATATAGGGGAAGGGAGGGAAATGGAGTTTAGTAGACATATGGTCTTCATTCTGATATGCTTGGCTGTAGGGAGATAATGAGGTTGTGAGCTTAATACAAACCTAACCAGAACTGTACAAATACAAGCAATTTATTCTTTGACTTTATCTACTGAAAAAACAAGGTGTTGATCTGTTTAGCTACTCTGTTATTCAGATCAAAGATTAAAAATCTAATACCCATGTGCAGTTGCATCCTGTGAGAAAACTCTGCTTTATTGATGCTCTGCAGTCATTCCCATTTTCTTTTCTATTAGTAAGGAGCAGATATAGGACGTCTTCTGCTCTTGTTTAATTCTCCATCTTTTGTATCATAAAGCTATGTCTATAGAAGTTAGCAACATCTTGAATAATGTAGGTTTATCCATGTTTGTTTCCCTACTGATATATGTGGGTTGTTAAAAGCCCTGACTACAATGGCACAGACAACTGATGGTATAAGAAGTTTTCCTTCCAATTTTCCTCTAGTGGTGCTAGTCTAGAGTAGATGACCACTGTTTTCTTCCTCCTTTGATTTTCACTCCTTGCATCCTAACTAACCCAACAAATTTAACCACCATGGTCTTAGTTGTCACACTGCTGACATTCCAAATATATTTGATCTATAGCATCACTCTTCCACTCAAAGTGATCAATTTTGACTGGTGATGGGTTACAAGTCATTTTAGTACTGAATACAGGAGTAATGAAATGTTATCAGTGTTTGTTGTCTAATGCATGAATAAAGGGGAGCAGAACTGTGCTTAACCAGTCCCAAATGAGGGGGTCACCCTCAGCTGAAAGGACCTCTTTAAGCTGGGGCTCAAATGCCAGACCCCTGTTAAAATAAGCGGGTTGGGGATAGATGTCCCAGCCAGGCAGTATGGATTCTCCCTAAGGATCCCTGGTCTAGTTTAACCTGTTCCTCCCCAATGTGTAAAGAGAGAGCTAAATACCTTCCATTTGGAGCAGACATGCCAAAAAACACAGAAATTGGCTTGTTGCTTTTTTTTTTTTATTAGCTCCCAGCAAACAGCGGCAAGCCAGGGGGAGAATCATGGGTGCCCAGCAGGCCCACCAGTCCCAGACTGCATGTCAGGGGATCTATTCACATAGACTGTTGGGGTTCTTAGGGATTGGCTTGTTTTGGCCTTGTTTTAAAATGGGATTAGTTTGATTTTTGGCCTATTGTGAAAGCCAGGGTGCTTATTTACCACATGAAAGCTGGCAATTGTGATTAGGAGTCTTTGTTATTTTAAGTGCTTAATTGAAGCTGAAATCACTTGTGGTGGGACAGCATTTCGGCCCGGCGTGCTAAAAGCTGAAAGTCACTACGGGATTGACTTGCAGAGGTCACAGCAGCAAGGCAGGTGGCAGAAGAAGGTAACTGACAGTCAGCCAGTGGGAGCGATGAGCAGTCAGCTGGTGGGAGCGGCAAACAAGCAGCCAGCAGAGGGGAACCATGGCTGGTGGGGCAGCCAGTGGTGAGGAACCACAGCTGGCAGGATGGCCAGCCAGAGCAAGTCAAATGGTTGAGCAAGGCTTCTTCCCCAGGTGGGAGGAGAACTCAAACAGATGCACCTCTGAACCCTGGGTCCTCACTGATCAAGGACAACCTCTGTGAGTGGGGTATAATGAGGAAGCAGAACAGGGCACAGAAAAGGAACTTTTGGTTGTGGAACTGAAGAACATGAGGCAGAAGACACTGCCCCACGCACTCTGGGGGTGAGTGTCCTGCTCACAGTTTTATGATTATGAATCTTGCTTGCGGCATTTTCCCTAATTAATGTTGGGTGACTTCTATCCTTTCACTAAAAGTTTCTTTTCTACACTCAGACTCTGTGCTTGTGAGTGGAGAAGTATTGCCTCTCAAAGGCACCCAGGGGTGTGGTGTAATTTTCCCATGTTACTGGGTGGGGGCTCAAGCCAGTTCTGTATTGTTTTGTTAAAAAGGAACCCGTAGATCTTGAACTTGGTCCCGCTTGCTGCCAGCTCTACCTGGCAGAAGGGTTGCATAATTAATCTAAGGCATTTGAAAAGCACCCAGAACCATTGTATAAAGGCATCTTTCCTCTGCCACCCACCATCTCTCAGGGAAGGAGCCCACCCTATTCTCTAGGGAGGCAGGAGAGAGTGAGGGAGGAGAGTCAGATGTCAGGGATGTCCAAGCATATCTGGCTCTGAGACCAACTCACGGCTGGCTCGCACAGAGGCCATTGAGTAAGGCGTAGGAATGGGTAGAGCTCCCTATTCTCCTTAACTTTCATCCTTGAGGAAGTTCCATTCCTGCTGGGCTTGACTCTGTTGGATTTCGCCAGTGCCCAGGGAGGGAGAGAGTAAAGATAGCTGCATGGCCACTTCACGGTCTCAGCCTGCTGTTCCCCTTCCTCCTACCACCCTTCCCAGGGATGAGTCTAGCATGCTTCTATAAGCATGCAGCAAGAGTGGAGAGCAACCCATTCAAGGTTAGTGCTAGGTGATGTGATCTTTGGAGAGTGCTATATCAGAGACTAGGCCAATTGTCCTGCCCTCCCAACCTCTCCCGTCTCTGAGTCTGCCCCAGGCTACCTTGCTTGCTTGGCTGTTGTCCCCACAAGGTTAAGTCAAATAAATAGAATCTTCCAGAACGTGGCCCGTCTGACAACTGCCCGATTCACTCTTGCCTAAAGCTACTGCTGATGACTTGTTTTGACACATATAGGTATAGAATTGAACCCCAAAGGAGAAGGTTTTATGGGGACTGTTTAGGGTCTCCTGTTTTAATCCTTTCCCCTTCACATCACAGCAATCCTCCTTTTGGTCAAAGAGGGATGCATGCAAGTTCCCATACAGCCCTGTTAATACATCTCTGATGGTCACCTGAGAGCCACCACAAAGTGCTCCCTTCTCTTCAAAGGCTGAGTGTGCTGCCTTTGCAGTGCTTTCCAGTGCAAAAGACTACATGCCGTACCTCAACCTGCTTCCCAGTGAGGCAGTGCATGGTGCTGAAGGAGTCACTTTTCAGTGACCTTTTCTTCTTCATTAAGAGAGAGCTTGAAATAGAGAGATGTTAAATCAGCTCCCACTTAGCTTGTGAGCTCTGCCAAGGCTTTGTCTAAGACACAAAAGGGAGGAGAGGGCTTTCTTACTGAGTGGATTTTCTCAAGGTCTAACCACTTCAGTTTAAAAGCAATAAAAATTCAATCATATGTTTGAAATTATAGGATTTTTTTCCCCAGGCGCTGCTTCTGTGATTAATTACTGTAATGGTTAAGCAATAGCTATTATTGCAGGACCATCTTTTGGTTCCAAGACTTATGGATCTCTGCTCACTGTGAGAGTGAGGTAATAAAAATACAACCATGTTATAACAAGTAAGGAGGGGGAAATCAAGGTGGCTATTTTTATCTGCTACATGGAGGTGTGATTATCTAAGTCAACTTATTGCTACCTGAAGGGAATCAGCTCAAAATTAAGAGTTTCTATTAAAACACACAATTAAAGCTCATTGCAAGTGGTGTAGGCAAACTGGCATTCATTGGAGAAAATACATGCTAGCAAACAGATGCACCTCTGGAAATAGAAACAGAAAATTTCCTCCCTAGGACCAATCTACTTTATCAAACCTGACAACTTCCACTTGAGCTCAGTATCCTGGGCTAAAAAAGTGTTTCTCATTTGATTTAAGCAATTTCCACATAACATGCAAGTTGGAAACAAGTTGATTCTTATTACCTTGTTTTGCTCAGTAGACACACACACACACACACATTCTTGGGATGGGGGGAGTTAGAAAATAAAATGCTTTTTTCACCACTTTGTCATTCCTTTCTAAATTTGCTGAGGGAATGATGTTAAAGCCAGGGTTTCTGCCTCTTTTTATTAGTAGAAATAAAATAAAACATTTGTAAATACCTCAAAGGGGAGATACATTCAACTCCTAATTTTCAGAATCAACATATTAGGTCTAGACTCCGACAGGCTGCATTAATAGTCATTTGGGTTAGTATGGAATGAAGCTCTCTTTAAATATCTAGTTGTATTTATGTGACACCAATCAGAGATATAATCCGTCATAAAACATACGCCAGCTCTTTGGTTTGATGCAGTAAGTAACTTCACATGTAATTTCCTCCTAATAAAGTGGTATGTACTCTCTCAATTCACACACATAACACTTATTAATGCTAATGGCAGGTGTGCTAAGAACAGAAGGAACACTATCCCCCCTACTGTTAGCACTCTTTTCCATCTCTGCCTGTGTTAATGACATTCATATTGTGATAGGAAAAAAAAAACGAAGCTGAAAAGAAAATCCAAATGTGCATTTATTGATGCATGTTAAGTTTAGAGGGTATAGACAAGACTTTTTGGATGGAAATACATAATATCTAAATGCCTCACCTAATCCATCCATTGTCTTTGGCTGAAGCATGTATGGTGAACCTAGGGATATACTGTAAGAGCAGAAATGGTTGATTATTAAATTGCTTCCATTTCAATAGCACCTGGATACTGTATTGTGCTCAATACTGTGCAAATATATATAGTGAGAGACTGTCTCTGCCGGAAAGAGCTTATCGCCTAAATGGACAAAAAGGTAGGAGGGAAACAGAGAAGGGAAATGTGTTTTCACATAGTAGGTCAGTGGCAGATCCAGGTTTGCAGACTCCCAGTCCACTATTCACTAGACAACACTGCCTTTCCAATGACAATGGATCTTTTATATTTTTATCTGAGTGCCATGTAATTCAGAGGGGAATAACCAAATATCCTTTGTTATGAGTTAGTTTCTAAACTCCTTTTTTCCCCCCAAGAAGCAGGATTCTTTTGTGAAAACCCAATAATTATTCCTTTTGAGCAGCAGAAGATTAGCATCTCGGCTATTTTCTGAAATGTAGCATCTTCACCACACGAGACCCCTAAGGAAATGCAAACACTCACCAGTCCTGAAACACTCCAGATTTATATTCATTAGTGAAACAATCATAAACACTTGGATTCCACTGCTCAAGAATTTACCTATTTGATCTGGCCCTTGGGTTTTGGTCTAAAATTGTTCATAAAAGTCTCTCCTTTTCATTTCAGTATTGGGCTGCTGGCTTTGGTAGCAAAGATATAGTGTGCCCTCCACAGCACTACCCATTCAGCTGTCACTAGCCCATACTGACTCAGTTGTCTTCCAAGCAATCTGGCAATGCCTTCAGCATGCCACCACTTATATGCCTGAGTTATTGACATGTACAAGGACTGCAAGGCCCTCTCTCACTCCCCTCAGTCACTGACAAAACAGGACACAGTGACATAACCTGGGGGTATCATGGAAAGGCACTCAGTGCTCACAGTACCTTACCCACTGATCTATGGGATATTCTGATTTGGGACTCTCAATCTCCCCCATTGAAGCTGTTCTACTTTGGATAAATAATTAAAGAGTTATTGGAGTAGGCAGACTGGAGCTTGGCTGCCCCACATAAGGATCCTGCCCATGAGACTATAGAGTCATTCTGATTCTCTCTGGCCTAATGACTATTTAATTACAGAAGAGCAGCTTGAATAGGAAAGATTGAGGAAAAGTCACATCAGAATATTGCATAGGCCACTGTTTAGGGCACTCAGCTGAAAGGTAGGAGACCCAGGGTAAAATCTTTTCCTCCCCATCAAGCAAGGGAGGGTAGAATTGAACTTATATCTCCATGTGAGTACTTAGACCACTGTATTAAAAGTTACACAAACCCCTCCTTCAGCATTTCTTGCAAGAAACACCTTAGGCACCAGGAGAGGATTCATGGCTGAGAATCCCAAGAAGAAATAGGTATCTCCCTTCAGCCCAGATATGGGTGCCTAATTCTGTAAGAGGGCTGGGGCCTAATTACAACCCCTTGTCAGCATCTCTTATTGACTATCTTAGGCAACCCTCCACTCCTCATTCTGGTGCCCTGGCTTATTCTTAGGTGTCTGTCTCTCCTCATAAATTGTATAGGGAAACTTAGGTACCTAACTGAGGGTTTGCAAAGCCCACTAGTTTTCTAGCCACCCCAACATTTGGTGCTCTAATACTCTTGTGACTTTAGCCTACAGTGGATGTCTCAGAAATAAACATGAGTAGAGAGGATAGCATGGAGTAAGTTTGAGAATCGCTAGGCTATACCCATTTTATACTGATGTGCTTGTTTCATATAAAAATGTCACAAATAAATACAACTTTTAAACTCCTCCAAAACACTACACTACAAATAAGCCCCTTGTTTAGGAGAATAAGTCTTCAAGGAAAAACCACTCGGGGGGAATGTTTCTAAAGAGCATATCCTCCTAGCTTGGTCTGTCTCTCTCTAAGCTGCCCTAATGAGACTTTTATAATTACCATCAGAGCCCAAACAGCCCACAGGTGGATTAAATCCTCTTATTACTCCACCCTAATTAGGCCCAACAAGATCCCTTATAAAACTGGACCCAGCTGGGGTTTTTGCTTTTCTAGTTATTTTACTAGAGAGAGGCTATGATAGAAGGGGGAAGAGAGTGAGATAGGGAGGAAGCTGGCTCCTAGGGTGAAAGCAGCTGAAGAAACCACATAAAATACAGAGGGTAGAATGCTGTTTCTTTCTGTTTTCTTGGCCCTTTCCTTGCTTGTTTCCTACCCTATTGCCTTCTGCTAACTCTATCCCCTATGAATGCTACTTCTCAAGGCTGGTGTCCTTGAGTTCCTCTTTGAAAATGTGGTTGTCCTAGTTTTATTTTTAAACAGTGTCATAAGCTATTAAACTCTTGTAAACACTTTCAGCATCTCAAACTCAGGCAGTCTGAAGTTTCAGAGGGACTGTTCCCATTTCTTTGTCTAGGAATTCATTTAGTGTAGAGAGACTAAATACAGGGATATTTCTAAAGCCACACCTCAACAATTCTTCACCCTCTCCTGACCTCTTGCTTTATCCCCTCGGTTACTCAGACCCCCCTGTGACTGTCATCTCTATAAATCAGGTGTGTCACTGCAGTGAAGATTTTTTGCAAATACCAAGAGCAAGTTGCAGGGCAAGCAAGTTTAAAGCCCCAAAGACTCTGGGCCAGTGGAGTCACAGTTGGCTAACAGAGATATGTTGACTAACTTCAGCTGAGTTTCTGGCCCTCTTTGTGGAGCAATCTTGGTCGTGCATATTCTTAGAAAAACTTTACTGTCCTAGTAAATTCTCCCAGGCTGGTGATCTGATCTCTGGCCATGATGGTTATTTGCATGTGATGGTAACTTTCAACAGTTCCTTATATTCAGTGGTTAAGTAGATTGAAAGAAGATGGGGAGCTCACACTGCACCAGCCAAGAGGGTGGGAGAACTGAGGGGAGGGTTGCTTAACCAATCCAGTGAGGGAAAGTGGGTATTCTCCTGCTTTGAGCTTGCTTTGACTCCTCCTTACTTTAAACCTGGCTTTTAGATTCAATATACAACAACACACACACACACACACCCCAAACCTTCCCCCCTTTCCCTCCCCCAAAAGCCAACATATACACTAACAACTCCACATTCTTCACTTCAGTTATTCAGACAAATACCAGATCCAGGATTAACTCTCGTAGAAGGGGGAAAACTCCATTACCCAACAATGTGTGACCTTTATTATTCTGTCTCTGAAGCAGAGAGGGTTGAAGAATAAAATTAAAGAAGTAATTTCCTCCCTGATTTCCACCCCTTGCCCCAAACCACATCTTTCCTTCTGTCTATTTTCTCTAAAAAGTTTCACCATAACTAAGATTGTACAGGAGCTACACTACCTCAGTAGCTTCTTAGCAAGGCTTTCTCCACCACATCTTTAGCACGGCACTCTGCTACACAGGAAGTAGGTGAAGAGAGACATTTGACCTTAAACTCTCCATAAACATATCCTTTAACTTTGGGGTAGGAGGAGGATGGGAGGCAGTTGCTTGTATCTGAACCTGAGCTGAGATCTGAATTTTGCCTCTCTCTATTTCCTTGCATAATAAGCTGACCCCAAACTCCACATCCAAACAGATCTGAAATTTGGGAGGTAAAAAATTTGGATCTGAGTCTGAGTTTTGCCCTAGAGAAGTTGTATAAATACATAAAAGACTCTTGCTTAAAAGTTATAATGTAACACCATGTTGTCTCTTAGAATACAGAACTTTAGCACACAAGAACCCAAAGAGTGACAAAGCAGGTTGCTCACTAAGGCTGAGTGGCACAACTCAGTCCACCTTGCTCTATGCTGTCTCTTTGCCAACTGACCTACAGAGCCCATTAGCCTGCAAGCAGGGCCAGAAACTCCCTTATACTTAATGTTAGCTAAAACTTTAACAGTTTTTAATATACCACAAAAATGACATTAAAAATACACTTTTCTGTTCCCACTAGAAAATGGAAGAGAGAGAAGGTCACCAACTGTGAAGGATATTATAACCACTTCATCAAAATAGTTCCAAAGAGCTTAGCGTGGGATGATGTTTCACCCTGGGAAGAACCATTATCTCTGTGAACATCCTCTAGAAATCATCTCACAGTGTTGTAGATTTTCACCATTAAAACATTAGGGGATATTTTGGCTGGAGTAGGGAAAAGCTCAATCTATTTATCTTAACAAAAAGAAGGTGAAGGGGTGACTTGATTAGTCTAGAAGTATCTACATGGGGAACAAATATTTAATAATGGGCTTTTCAATTGACCAGAGAGAGGTAGACCATGATTCAATGACCAGAAGTTGAAGCTAGACAAATTTAGGCTAGAAATAAGGTGTAAATGTTTACCAGTGAGAGTAATTAACCATTGGAACAATTTACCACGGGCCATAGTGATACTTTTAAAATCAAGAGTGAATGTTTTTTTTTCCTAAAAAAAATATTCTCTAGGAATTATTTTGGGCAGTTCTATGGCCTGTGTTATATACGAGTTCAGAATAGATGATCACAATGGTTCTTTCTGGCCTTGGAATCTATGAATGATCCTCTTTAGCAGCCTTTATTTTACAGGGAAGAGAACACTCTGCCCCATCTTTAACCCAGGGAGGATTAGGGAGAGTTCCCCTAATAAAACAGTGGTGCTACCAGTTAACTTTCAAGTCACCTCATTATATAACACATCGTGTGTCACACACAGTATCTTAATCATGCTGTAGTCATTTTTGATGGTGATGTAAGTCAATTTATCTTTTGATTTATCATAAGGTACTGTGTGACATGCCATAAATCATATGTAACTCCATGAAGTCACGTGATGCTTGCAGTATATTGAGAGGTTAGCTGGAAGTACACTTGTCCAAGTCTCTGTCATTTCAGTTTTCAGAGTGTTCAGTGAACCTTTCCTTTTGTGTTCAAAGCCAAAAACTCAGCAACCGCCTAGATTCCACTGGTTGTGGGTTGCAACTTTAGGAAACCATTTATTTTGCAAACTTTCTACCTAAAATCATAAATCCTCCCCTGGCATCTGAAATTCAGTCCATATTCATTCAAAACCTAAGCTCATTCAAAACCCAAGTTCATTGAAAACTATAGGTACAATTTACTGAGTTATAAATGAACTGTAACCATGTGGGACAAAGACCCATATATCATTATGAATGCTCAGTGTCACTTCATCAGAAAAAAAAATGTAGCAGAAATGGAAGATGCCCAGAAAAAGCAATTAGAGGCCTGCACAATCCTCCATAAAGAGAGATGTTGAAAAGATCAGGACTTTAATTTATAATGTCCATGATTAAGTATTAACATGAGAGAGAGAGAATAAGAAATGGTCTAGAGAAGGGAAATCAGGCATGTCTGTCTACATTAAAATAAGAACAAGGAGACAATAAAATTGAAAGGCAACATATTTAAAACCAATAAAAGGAAATATTTTAATCTGTACATAATTAATTTGTGGTACTCATTGCCACTAGGTATCACTGAAACCAAGAGCAAAAGTCGTGGATAATGAAACACAGGCTGTTACATTAGTTAGGATACTAAACACAATAATTGTTTGTGAATCTTCAAGCTTCAGAGCATATATAGACCAACTGGTAACTAAGGGATGAGGAAGAAATTACTCCATTACAGGATGTCTTACACCTTCTTTTGAAGTACAATTTACAGGTTTTCCGTTTGCTCAACCTGCCAAATCTGCAAAATTTATTTTTAAGTCCCAGTTCTCAGAGCACCTCGGAGCTATAAACAATGAAGAGATTGGAGCAGCTTCCATGGGCCCTGTTTCTGTCAACATTAATGGATAACCTTAGCCTTAAGCCCATGTGTAGGCTCATTTTATGTCATATACTTTAAATTAAGCATGTGCATAAGTCTTTGCAAGATCAGGGCCATTGTAAGATGGGTGTCTTCCTTCTCAGCACATTTGGGATACCAAAAGGACATTTTAAAGAATTCCAAAAATTTTCATCCATCATCCTAGATTCCAAAAGAATTTTCTGGGGTACCTATTCGCCATTCTTCATATGTTACTGGCCATCAGCTCAAAGCCAGGCCAGGTCAATCCTGATTTTTGTTTTTATTAAGAACATTGAAGGAGTTTTGCTATACTAAGTTTCTTCAAATTTAGAAGACAATAGAGGCATAAAATGTGATCCAGCACCAGCTATACCTGGCTGTTTGAAAACATCTAACACTATTTGCTCAATCTCCAATTTACATTTATCTCCTCAAACACAAGAAAGGTCTGCAAGCTGAAAAAAGAGAAAAGCATTCCACAGTTCTGGCATACAGAGTACACAGAGAGACTCGAGTTCTTTTCCTGAAATGCTCTGTATTTGTCAACTAATGATTCTGACAAAATCAAATATAGCCCAACCCAGGACCTTAGAAGCTGATTTAATATATTTAAAGCAGGCATGGGATGGATGCCTATTATTATTCATAGCTCCATTAGGCATGTCTTAGCCTTCCTGTGTTCCATTTTTAGAAGAACTAAAATATATATTTTGCTACGGTTTTAGCATTCAGGAAGGTTACTTATACTAACCAGAGCTATTGTCTCAAGAGTGCAGTACAGATTTTGACACTTCCACAAAGTCTTCTACCCGTGTTATTCTGGGCACATGGAATAATTTTTACTTCTATGATCTTAGGGGCATATTTCACATTTGGGGTTAATGGGATATCTGTATGCAAGATGGGTGAATTATAATGATGCCTGGTCAAAAAATGCTATATATTTTCTGTTTAAAAAAAAAAAAAGCAGACAAAAGGAAACATTTTCATTTCATTCAAAAACTTAAACACAATTTTTCAGTTGTTCAATGAAAAGAAACCCAAATCCTTTTTAGGTTTGGAGTTTTTCCTTCTTTTCAACTTTTTCCTGGAAAACAGAAGAAGAAAAAGACTGGAAGGGTGGGGGGAAAAAAACAACCCAAACTATTTTTTTTCTATTTTTGGCTTTTCATGGGGGAAAAAACCCAGAAAATTTCAATCAAAACAAAAATTTTCCATGAAAATTTTAATTACCATTTAACAACCATTTTGACAACCTTTAATTATATCTAAATCTTAAACTCGTCATAAAAGCTTTACTTTCACCCTGTGAATGCATATAAGGCAAAGTCAAGAGAAGAAACCCATACCACACCCTGAGTTCTGACAGCACAGACCAGGGACTGCAGGCAGATGAAAGTGGTAGGTCCATTTGAAGCTGAGGTGAGTCAGCTCCACCCCAGCTGGAGCCTCGTGTATGGTTTATGTTGCCTCAGAATGGTTTTCTGCATAGCCAGAATAGGGCCAACAGAAGATATAGATTCATTACTCCTCCCCGGCAGCCTCCACCAGTAGTGGTGTTACTAATGACCCCCAAACAGATGTTAAACTGTCCTTCCTTTGTGACCTCCCTAGTCACAGCCCTTTCCTGGTGGGGATCCCCTGCCCTGGTGCAGCTCCCACCATCCATATATCCCTGTGAATTTGGTCCTCAGTAAATACATTTGTTTTCCATATTAAGCTCAGCAATTCTCCATCCAGGAGCCTTGAAGCTCTATACCCTCCAAAGATAGACCATTAAAATATCCTCTTCAGCCTAATGGGAGTAAAATTGGAATGGGCCTCAAATAGAAAGTAGTATTGGTCTATCACAAAAATGCAAACCCCTCCAATCCCAGACTAACTGGGGGCACCATTGTGTTGTCCCTTGAACAAACATAGTAAGGGATAACCCATACCCCAAGAGTTTACAGTCTAAATGGACAAAACACACAAAAGATGAGAGTAAGACAGTAGACTAGTTCCCATTTTATAAATGGAGCACTGAGGCTCAGAGAGAGATTAAGTGATTAGACCTGGGCAACATTTAAAGATGAAACTTTTTTCGCTGAAAAATGCAGATTAGCATTGAGAAACGTTTTACAAATTTGTGTCAACAGAAAATCCAAAATAGTCAAAATGTTTAATCAGGACTTCAATGAAATGTTTTTAGTTTTTGATTTGAAAAGACTTGTTTCAAATTTGAGTTAAAACCTTTTTAAAAAAAATTAAATTTGAAAAAAATAAATCTAAAAAACTAAACCCAACATTTCATTTGAGGTTGACAAATTCTTTTTTTGAACCAACATGAAATATGTTTGGGTTTTTTTTGGTTCACTGGAAATTTGGGTGAGGAGGGAGAATTGTTTCAGGATGAACTGACCTGATTTTTCAGTTCAACCACCAGAACAAACATAATAATAATAGGAGATATACCAATCTCTTAGAACTGGAAGGGACCCTGAAAGGTCATTGAGTCCAGCCCCTGCCTTCACTAGCAGGACCAATTTTTGCCACAGATCCCTAAGTGGCCCCCTCAAGGATTGAATTCACAACCCTGGGTTTAGCAGGCCAATGCTCAAACCACTGAGCTATCCCTCCCCCAAACAATCCATTATTTGTACAGTTTTGTAAGTGACTTGGGTCACACAGAAAAACTGTGACAGAGCAGGAATTGAACCCAAATTTCTAGAGTTGAAGTCTACATGCTTATCATTTTATCTATCAAAAGGCTCCACAAAGGGTTACAAGATGTCTCTGGATTCACCTAAACTAGTATTACATGTCTTTTCTATCTTCACACTACTGTATAAAAATCCCTGTGACATTTCTTTTTAAAAGGTCATTTGGAAAGAGAACACTTTCCAGTCCTTTATTGAGATTAATCAGGTTAATTGGCATCAGATTAAATTGGTTCCTGATGTCAACACTGTTTTATTTTATTAGTGAATTTTCTAAATATTGCAATTACCATGCACCTCTTAGCAATATAAGGCTTAAAGTCATCTCTTTCCTTCAGAGTTATTCCGAGTCTCTTATTACGATGCAGTAGGAGGATGAGCTCTGGTTTAAAGGCTAAAAATCTGTTTTACTGTCTGATTGGGTTTTCTATAAAATTCCACATAAATTCTAGTTAAACCACAATTTGTAATGCTATGGCAAATTATCATTCAATTAGACGTAACTCTCTCTGCCATCACCGTCCACAGGAGATATTGGAGATTCATGAAGGAAGCTGTGCAGGATAGGGATCATGTTCTCAGTGCAAATATAGATGAACATTTCACTACAATATTACTGATGCCTTCAACACATACTTTAATACAGTTAATTCTGAGCTATAGATGTGTGTTTGTCTTTGGGTCCGAATCTGTCAACATCACTCATGTTAAGTACGGCCTCGGTCCACAATCCAGCAAAGGCTTTAAGCATAAACTTAGATTCACACTCACAAGTGGTACTACTTAACTCAGTGAAACCACTCCCATGTTTAAAATAAAGCTCTTTAAGGGCCTGAAGTCAACCCTTTACCTCACAATCGATACCATTGACTAACATTTACAACACCTACTTCATCCTCTACGCTGTCTTTCACCAGAACACTGTCCTCACATCAGCTTATCAGTGATTTCAACTCTCATAAGTTCTGAGTAGAAATAAAGACTCTCAACAGTGTGTCCTGAAACACTGGAGAGGGAGTGTCAAACAGCATCACAGTCTCTTTAAGCAGAGTACTTCCCTCTCTATTTTTCACTGGGATTTGGCATCACTACCCGCCGCTTGTGAGAAAAATTACAGTTAGGGCGCCTCTCTCAATTAGAGTATGTTAAATACAATTCTGTCACCCATTAGCCATACAATAAGGATAACAGTTCATTACTCCTACATCTTAAGTGAATGCTAACCCAAAACAGCTGAAATTGATCACTTTGGCAAACCAGGTATATATATGCAAATATGGTCTGCTCCTGAGTTCTTTTCCCTCAGTTCATCAATAGATAGTAGGAGAGATCTCATTCTGACCACTGGCTTAGACAGTATATAATAAAATTGTTCGTATTTGTGTTAAGTCCTAGCATTTAGACCCATAGTTAGATGGTGTTATTTAATTAATATTGGTTTCCTTTATCACAGAAAGTTTAATAATGTGAACTGGCTTGGAATGGTATACAAAAACAAAAAAGATGTATTCGTGCATCTTATCTGTTTGATGTACTGTTGAATTTGGACTGATATTCTCTGTGGGATGTATAAAGTAAAAACTGATGAGCAGGACAAGGAACTCTAGGAAATCCAATCCTGTATTAATTAGCACAAAGCTGGGAATCCACCAACTTTCTCCTGCCTAGTACTGTAACAGAAGAAAGACTAAACAGGGGCTTGAGTAGCAAAATTATTTATTACTTGAAGTACCATAATGCCTCAGAGCCCCATTCATGGACAAGGACTCCATTGTGCTAGGAATTGGACAAACTCAGAACAAAAGAGATCATCTCTGCCCCCAAAGAGTTTATAATCTAAAAATCCAATCCTGTTGCATTGAAATCAATGGGAACTTTTTCCATTGATTTATGTGGGTTCAGGATAATGCTCTAAGTACCTCATTTGTTTTCTGAAAATCATCAGGTAAGTTAGTATAATTGAGCTTAATTTAGATGAAGAAAGGATGCGTGGGCGGGTTGCTGCAAGAAATTGCAGCTACGTGTAGATGAAAAATAATGCAGATTACATCTTTTTACACCTTCCTGCTGACTGTTTCTCACCCTGCAAGCCTAATCGTCCATCCCTTTGGAAAAATATTTATATACTTTATATCTGCAGTATTTAGCCAAGCTCTTTCAGGATCTGTTTTAAGGGGCTGATAAAATAGTGTCCTGTCACACTTCCTAGGAGACATCCTTGGAAGAGATGAGCATTTACATTGCTCTCTGACTCCTCTCACAGAGGAAAGAAAGGATGCAGTCAAGTGTGGTTCTGTCTATCCCTGCCACAGTCCATAGTAAGTTGTAGTCAAGGATAGCAAAGCCAGTTAGAAGATCTAAAAGAATCAACATGGACACAATGGGTGGAGATTTCCAAAAGTGCTTCAGTTAGGTGCCCCTTATACATTGACTTTCGATGGTAGTTCAGCACCCAGTTCCCTTAGGCACTTTTGGAAATAAGGCTTAAATGAAATTACTATAGGGTGGTGTAATCAGTTGGTTGGGGCTCGACCCTCCAGCGGGCAGGAGGGGAGCCACTCCGACTCACTTCTTGTCTCCTGTTAGTCTGCTTGAGTGACAGGGAACAACGTTAGAAGGCCCAGTCCCTCTGGAGCAGGGGCTGGGCAACAGCAGTACAAAGTAGGCCCAGGCCCTCTGGAGAAGGGGGCTGGGCAACAGCAGTACAAAGTAGGCCCAGGCCCTCTGGAGCAGGGGCTGGGCAACAGCAGTACAAAATAGGCCCAGGCCCTCTGGAGCAGGGGGCTGGGCAACAGCAGTACAAAATAGGCCCAGGCCCTCTGGAGCAGGGGCTGGGCAACAGCAGTACAAAGTAGGCCCAGGCCCTCTGGAGCAGGGGCTGGGCAACAGCAGTAGGCTGAGCAGCAGTTCAGGTCATAAAGCCCAGGCCCTAGCTCAGGGCGGGGCAGCAACAAACACAGGGCTCAGGTCCTCAGTCAGGAGCTGAGCAAACAACTGGTAAGTCCAGACCTTTGGGTCAGGGTGCTGGTGTAAGGGGGGAGACTGCCACCCATGAGTGGGGTGGCAGGGTGGGACACAGGCCCACCCACTCCACTGTGTCCCAGCCCGGGGCCCTAGCAGCGGCGTGGATCCGCTGCAGTCAGTGGGGATCCTGGCCGCAACACACTGACATGGGCACGTCGGTGCCCGCAGCCTGACAGGGGTCGGCTACCCCCGGGCTACACTCTATTCCCCCCTCAGGGCCTACCTCGTCGGTCGCACTGGGTTCGGGCCAGTCCGTCTGCATCGGCTCCTCTGGACCCGGGCTTGGCGGCAGGTCCGGCAGCTCCTCCGGGAAGTCGGGCCAGGACTGCTCGGGCGGCTCCTCCGGGTAACAGCAGGGCCTGGGGGGCTCCTTGTCGTAGCGGGCGCTAGGCAAGCCTGGGGGCTCCTCGTCGTAGCGGGCGCTAGGCAATCCTGGGGGCTCCTCCCAGTACCGGCTCCGGGGAGGCTCCTCGTCGTAGTGGGCGCGGGGAAGCTCCGGCCAGGCAGGGCAGTGGCCTCGGGCCGAGGAGGGCTCCCAGCCAGGAGCTCCCACTGGCACGTCTCCTCGCGGCGGCGGCTGCCCTCTGACTGAGCTTTGGTGCCCTCCTTTTCTACTTCCTGCCCTGCCCCTTGACTTCCGGGGGGCGGGGACTGGTGGTGGTAGCTCCGCCCACTGGGGGGTTGGCAAGGGGGCTCCCTCTGCCGGGCAGGAGGGGAGCCACACCGACTCACTACACCCCCCCCCTCATGTCTGGCTCCCGCCTGTCGGGGCCAGGCTCGTCCATCTCCCCAATACGAGACAGGAAGTCCGCGTTGGCATGGTCTTTGCCAGCCCTGTGCAGGATGGTGAAAGCGTAGGGCTGCAATGCCAAGTACCAACGCATGATGCGTGCGTTGTTATCCTTCATGCGTAGTAGCCATCGAAGGGGGGCGTGGTCTGTGACCAGGGTGAAGGGGGCCCCCAGCAGGTAGAAGTGGAGGGCTTCGCAGGCCCACTTGACTGCCAGCGCCTCCTTTTCCACCACGGAGTAGTTCTTTTCGCGAGGAAACAGTTTCCTACTGAGATAGAGTAGGTGGTGATCTTGACCCTCCACGTCTTGAGACAGGACCGCGCCCAATCCCACCTTGGAGGCATCCGTCTGTAGAATGAACCCTCGGTGGAAGTCCGGGCTGTATAGGACGGGTTCCTGACAGAGGCAGCGCTTCAGTCTTTGGAACGCAGCCTCGCACTCCGCGTCCCAGCGCACCTGCCGGGGACTATCCTTGGTTAGGAGCCCCGTTAAGGGCATGGCTATGGAGGCAAACTGGGGAATGAATCGTCGATAATACCCGACGATGCCCAAAAACTGACGAACGTGACGCTTCGTCGTCGGCGTAGGACAGTCCAGCAGGGCCTGTACTTTCCCCACGAGGGGTCTCACCTGACCCCCGCCGATCGTGTAGCCCAGATAGTTCGTTTCCTGCCAGGCGATGAGACACTTTTTGGGGTTAGCGGTCAAACCCGCTTGTCTGAGTGATCTTAGGACTGCCGCGACCCGGGGCAGATGGTCCTCCCAGCGGCGACTATAGATGACCACGTCGTCTAGGTAGGCGGCGGCGTATTCATGATGTGTCTGTAACAGGCGGTCCGTTAGCCTCTGGAAGGTCGCCGGGGCCCCATGAAGACCGAAGGGCATCCGTGTAAAATGATAGAGCCCCGTCGGGGTGGCAAAGGCGTTTTTTCTTTTGAGGCCTCATCGAGGGGGATTTGCCAATACCCCTTACTGAGGTCGAGGGTTGTGATGTATTGAGCCTCGCCCAGTCGATTTAGTAACTCGTCTACCCGGGGCATCGGGTACGCATCGAAGCGTGAGATGGCGTTAACCCTCCGAAAGTCAATGCAAAACCGGCGGGAGCCATCTGGCTTGGGCACGAGCACCACTGGGCTGCACCACTCGCTTTGGGACGGTTCAACGACCCCCAACGCTAGCATTGCCCGGACCTCTTCCTCGACGTCGTCTCGCATTCGATAAGGCAAGGGCCGATGCGTTTCCCGGACCACCTTCCCGGGCTCAGTTTGGATCAAATGGCATACCAGGTTGGTATGACCCGGGACGGCGGTGAAGGTCTTCTGAAACGCTTTCAGGAGACAGTTAGCCTGCTTTCGCTGCTCGTCTGTCAACGACCCGCCCAGCGCTGGCACCAGGGGTTCCTCGGACTGGGGCACGCGAGGTCCCAGCTCTGGCTCGGGCGGGCACGGGTCAGTTAGGAGGCCCTCTTGTTCACGCCAGGGCTTCAACAGGTTAACATGGTACCGTTGAGTCGCCTTGCGCTTGCCCGGCTGACGAACCTCATAGGTGACTGGTCCTATTTTCTTAACCACCTCATACGGCCCCTGCCAGCGGGCCAGCAGCTTAGACTCACTTGATGGTAGGAGGAGAAGTACGCAGTCCCCCGGCGTAAATTCGCGGACCTGGGCTCCTTGGTTGTAGGTCCGCTTCTGCCGTCTCTGGGCCGCTCTCAAATTCTCTCTGGCTAGGGTTCCTGCCTGGGTCAGGTACTCCTGCAGTTGGATGACGTAGTCTAAGAGACCTTGGGTCGGGGAGGTCGTCTGTTCCCAAGCCTCCCGCACCAGGTCCAGGAGTCCCCGTGGACGGCGACCGTAGAGTAGCTCAAAGGGCGAAAACTGTGTCGACGCCTGGGGAACTTCTTGGACCGCCAACAGCAAGGCAGGCAGGAACTGATCCCAATGACGGAGTTCCCCGGGAGGGAATTTGCGCATCATGCTTTTAAGGGTTCGATTGAAGTGCTCCACCAGTCCGTCGGTTTGCGGGTGGTAGACGGACGTGCGGAGTTGCTTGATCCCTAAGAGGCTGCACACCTGTCGGAGCAGCCGAGAGGTGAAGTTGGTTCCTTGGTCCGTCAGGATCTCCCGGGGAAGCCCCACTCGCGCGAAAATCTTCACCAGTTCCCCGGCTATGGTCCAGGCAGTAATACTTCTCAACGGGACGGCTTCTGGAAACCGGGTGGCGTAGTCCACAAGCACGAGAACATGCTGAAACCCGGTCGTACTTTTGGGGAGTGGGCCCACGAGTACCCTCTCGAAGGGTACTTCCATGAAGGGCATGGGGACTAAGGGTGCCCGGGGTACTCCCGGTGGGGCCGCGAGCTGGCACTCCGGGCAGGAACGGCAGTACTGCTTTATGTCCTGGTGGATCCCCGGCCAGAAGAACCGCCCTAGGACCCGGGCTAAGGTCTTCTCTTGCCCCAGGTGCCCGGCGGCCGGTACGTCGTGAGCCAACTTCAGCACAGCCCGCCGGTGGCACTGGGGAACCAGTAGCTGAGTCCGTGGCTCCCGAGTGCGCGGATCCCGGTCCATCCGGTACAGGCGGTCCCGACGCAATTCAAAGTGGGGCCACTGGACAGTTCGCTGGGGTTCAATCACGGACCCATCTACGGCCGCGAGTTGTTCGTAACAAGTGCGGAGGGTAGGGTCCGTCCGCTGGTCCTGGCAGAAATCACTGTCAAAGTGGGGTCCCTCAGGGGGCTCCCGGTGTGGTCCCACCTCTCTGGTGGGCTCCGGCTCCTCTTCCGCAGTGCCCGCTGGGTCCTCGGATGAGGGCTCCGGGTGGTCTGCTTCGAGGACCGGCTTGGCTCGCAGGAGTTCCTCGAAGGCGGGCCAATCCTGCCCCAAGATGACAGGGTAGGCAAGGCCCGGTGCCAGGCCGACTACCAGATTCCGAGTGACCCCTTCGACCGATAGGGAGACTCTGGCATTAGGATAGGGCTTGACATCCCCATGTATACACTGTAGCTGTATCGTCCCTAAGCGGGAGTCGGCCGGGGGTCCCAAGTCCTGCCACACTAGCGTCTGGCCACACCCGGAGTCAATTAGGGCCTGAGCTGACTTGTGGCCGACAACCACCGGGACAGTGAGCTTGGGATTCTGGGGCAGTCGCGCCCGGTTGCATCCTGCCCACACCTGGCCAAAGCTGCAGTCCCTGTCAGGGCAGTCTCGCTGCAGGTGTCCCCATTTCCCACAGCCAAAGCAGGGGCCGAGCTCAGGCCACCGAGTCCGGGGGGCCGTTTGGCTCAGCCCGCGAGGCGGGCTCCGTCGGGCCCCCAGGGGTCCTTGGCGGACGGGCGTGGGTCTGGTCTGAGGGGTCATCTCCCGGCCCCGGGCCCGGGATTCCTGGTGGGAGCTCGGTCCGTGTCCTACCTGCCGCGCCTCACCGGGAGATTCCTTCTTCTTTTCCACTCGGGAGGTGTCTGCCCTGACCCCGGGAGGGGGACAGGGGGGACCTACCGCTGTTTCAGCGGCGAGGAAGTCTTCCATCAAGGTCACGGCCTTGGCCAGAGTCGCGGGCCTGTGGCGTAGCACCCACACCCTGCCCTGGGATGGCAGGGTGTGAATAAATTGTTCAAGGACGACCTGCTCAGCTACTTCCTCCGCTGTCCGGATGTCCGGTTGGAGCCACAGACGGCAGGTCTCCTTTAGCGTCTGGGCGACCACCCATGGCCGAGCGCCCGGGGGGTAGGCCTGGCTCCGGAATCGCTGTCAGTACGTCTCGGGGCTGACGTCCAGCGCGTCTAATATTGCAGCCCTCACTCGGTCGTAATCCTGGGCATCCTCCGTAGCGAGCCCTAGGTAGGCCGTCTGCGCCGCCCCGGTTAGATACGGGGCAAGCAGCATGGCCCACTGGTCCCGGACCCAGCCGGCGACCAGGGCCACTCGCTCGAAGGTCACTAGAAAGGCCTCGGGGTCGTCATCCGGGCCCATCTTGGTCAAGCGGAGGGGGGCCGCCATCCGGGCTGGTCCTGATCCCTCGCCGGTGGGTCCCTCCGCGGGACAAGGGTGAGTGACCAGCAGCTGTTGCAGCTGGGCCCCCAGCTGTTGTAGCAACTGCTGCTGGTGTTCCAGCTGGGCCGTATGTAGGCCCTGTTGCAACTGGAGGTGGGCAGCATCCCTCTGTTGTAGTTCCTCACGCTGGGTCGCCTGCTGCTGCTGCTGATGCTGCAGCTGGGCGGCCAGCTGCCGCTCCTGACTCTCTACGAGCAGCTGGATTATACGCTCCATCTCCATTCTGGTCTAGGGGAGGGGTAGGCAGTCACCGCTCCCCTTTCTAGCCCTTTCTCACAGGGCCGGAGTTTGTCTCCTCAGAGAAGGCACCAGTGTAATCAGTTGGTTGGGGCTCGACCCTCCAGCGGGCAGGAGGGGAGCCACTCCGACTCACTTCTTGTCTCCTGTTACTCTGCTTCAGTGACAGGGAACAACGTTAGAAGGCCCAGTCCCTCTGGAGCAGGGGCTGGGCAACAGCAGTACAAAATAGGCCCAGGCCCTCTGGAGCAGGGGGCTGGGCAACAGCAGTACAAAGTAGGCCCAGGCCCTCTGGAGCAGGGGGCTGGGCAACAGCAGTACAAAGTAGGCCCAGGCCCTCTGGAGCAGGGGGCTGGGCAACAGCAGTACAAAGTAGGCCCAGGCCCTCTGGAGCAGGGGGCTGGGCAACAGCAGTACAAAGTAGGCCCAGGCCCTCTGGAGCAGGGGGCTGGGCAACAGCAGTACAAAATAGGCCCAGGCCCTCTGGAGCAGGGGCTGGGCAACAGCAGTACAAAATAGGCCCAGGCCCTCTGGAGCAGGGGCTGGGCAACAGCAGTAGGCTGAGCAGCAGTTCAGTTCATAAAGCCCAGGCCCTAGCTCAGGGCGGGGCAGCAACAAACACAGGGCTCAGACCCTCAGGCAGGGCTGAGCAAACAACCGGTAAGTCCAGACCTTTGGGTCGGGGTGCTGGTGTGAGGGGGGAGACTGCCACCCGTGAGTGGGGTGGCAAGAGGGGACACAGGCCCACCCACTCCACTGTGTCCCAGCCCGGGGCCCTAGCAGCGGCGTGGATCCGCTGCAGTCAGTGGGGATCCTGGCCGCAACACACTGACATGGGCACGTCGGTGCCCGCAGCCTGACAGGGGTCGGCTACCCCCGGGCTACACTCCATCTACCTCGTCGGTCGCACTGGGTTCGGGCCAGTCCGTCTGCATCGGCTCCTCTGGACCCGGGCTTGGCGGCAGATCCGGCAGCTCCTCCGGGAAGTCGGGCCAGGACTGCTCGGGCGGCTCCTCCGGGTAACAGCAGGGCCTGGGGGGCTCCTCGTCGTAGCGGGCGCTAGGCAAGCCTGGGGGCTCCTCATCGTAGCGGGCGCTAGGCAATCCTGGGGGCTCCTCCCAGTACCAGCTCCGGGGAGGCTCCTCGTCGTAGTGGGCACGGGGAAGCTCCGGCCAGGAGGGCAGTGGCCTCGGGCCGAGGAGGGCTCCCAGCCAGGAGCTACCGCTGGCACGTCTGCTCGCGGTGGCGGCTGCCCTCTGACTGAGCTTTGGTGCCCTCCTTTTCTACTTCCTGCCCCGCCCCTTGACTTCCGGGGGGCAGGGACTGGTGGTGGTAGCTCCGCCCACTGGGGGGTTGGCAAGGGGGCTCCCTCTGCCGGGCAGGAGGGGACTCACTACAGGTGGGTGCACAACTGATTGAAAGACTGTACTCAAAGAGTAGCTTATCAATGGTTTCCTGTCACATTGGGAGGGCATATCAAGTAGGGACTCACAGAGGAATACCTTGAGTCTGGTACTATTCAATATTTTCATTAACAACTTGGATGATGAGTGGAGAGTAGGCTGAAAAATTTTCAGATAACTCCAAACTTGGAGGGGTTACAAGCTCTATAGAGGACAGAATTTGAATTCAGAATAATCTTGATAAACCGAAGAATTGGTCTGAAATCAATCAGATGAAATTCAAGAACAATAAAGAACTTGACTTAGAAAGGAAAAATCAAATGACTAAATACAAAATTGGAATAAATGGCTAGGCAGCAGTACTGCAGAAAAGGATTTGGGAAGTATAGTAAATCACAAATTGAATATAAAAGTCAGTGTGGTATTATGATGAAAAAGGCAAATGTAATTCTGGGATGCATTACCAGGAGAATCAGATGTAAAACACAGGAAGTAATTGTGCTGGTCTGCTTGGCACTGGTGAGGCCTCAGCTGGAGTTTGCTGTCTGGTGTTGGGCACCACATTTTAGGAAAGATGTGGACAAATTGGAGAGAGTCCAGAGGAGAGCAAAAGGCAAGGTTGAAAGAATTGGGCATATTTAGTCTAGAGAAGAGAAGGCTGACGGGGGACATAACTGTCTTCAAATGTTATACAGAGGATGGTGATCAATTGTTCTCCATGTCCACCGACGGTAGGTCAAGAAGTAATGGGCTAAATCTGCAGCAAGTGAGATTTAGGTTAGATATTAAGAAAATCATTCTAACTATAAGGACAGGTAAGTACTGAAACTGGTTACCTAAGGAAATTGTGCAATTCTCATCATTGGAGGTTTTTAAGAACAGATTAGAGAAACACCTGTTAGGGATGGTCTATGTAATCTTAATCCTACCTCAGAGCTGGGGGGTGGACTACATGACCTCATACAGTCCCTTTCTATCCCACACTTAGTCTTTGTCTAGCCCCAAAAGGAGATCATCATCCAACAAAAAGAGACAGGTCTAAAATCAAATGGAAAGGGATCCTGGAAGTCTAGCTGCCCATCACCATTTTCTCATTAACCTTTCCTAAAACGAGGAAGGTGGGAGTAATTGATGATTCTGAATTGTCAGCATCACGAGATAGCTTGTTGAGCTGGGAGATCTCACGTTTTAATGGTAATCATAAATTACACGTGCAATTTTGCCTCTACATTTTAAAAATAAAGTCCTTAAATAGTAAATAAGAAATGCTGCTAAAATAATGTCTGTTTAAAATTCAAAGATGCTCCATAAAGCAGTATTCCTTCCCATTGCAGTTTCAATAAAAATAAAACTGCACTGGTTAAATCTTTAATGCCCTCTATATGTTTCTATGCACAAAAAACTCCCGGCACTGCATAATGCTACAGAGCTGACTTTTCCTGGTTAAATCACTAAACTACTCTTCTACTTTTTTATTAGAGACTTTTGTCCCTGACAACTATATTTTTCTTTAATCATAGTTTTCAGAGAGGCAGGTTTCTAAAAAATAGTTCAGTCTATTCTAAATGTTCACATCTGGATGCACATGTCATTCCACAATATGCTGCAGTGATGCGTGTGACACTTTCGGCACAAACACACATATTGTGTTTGTCAAAGAACTACCCAAATTAGCAGTGATCCCAAGAGTGATACCTTACTTTTGATATGAAGAGACTCTGTTACACTTAATTATCCACATGCTACAGTGTGCAAATTTGACTTCTGCAGCCTGGTAGCGCTTGGTGTGTCACCTGAAAACAATGTTTGAAGGGGCTTTGGAGAAGGTGGGTGGGAGAAGTCAATCTGTTGCTATGATAATTATTGGTATAAACTTATTTAGGCTGCTTTTCTATCAGAGGATGAACACCCACATGTTTGGAAACAATCCTACATCTGCCAGAATCCTTTCCTACATCCCCATGAGACAGCTTGTTTTGTCAGACACGAACAGCAGTGATATAACTGTGATATCTAGATGGTTATCCCCACTGAATTCCTCACCTGGGGACAGATTCTATCTCCCTTTCTGTAGACAGGGCTGCAGTAAATTAGAGCTGTCGGGGACCACTCTAATTTATGCAGAGGGCTGTTTCAACCTCTTGGAGTAGCCCAAAATCTGAAGGGTGTGGTGGTGTAAATTATTCTTGACCCGTCCTCCTCCTAGAGGTGCAGCATAGAATGGGTCCCCAGGACTTTGGGAACAAACAAAGAAAGGACTGCTTCCAGAGAATCCTTCCCAGGTTTTATACTGAGCTCAGGGCGTGCTGGGACAGAACTTTGGGGGACTAGCGAGTGCTGGGTGAATTTTTATATGGTAAAGACATGACTAATAAAGCTCGTAGTCATGCACCTCACTATTGGATCCCAGTGCCTTGATTTAAGGAAGGTGGAGTAAACAGTGACCAACACACTTGACAAGGATTTAGGGATATTTTAAAGTGAACCTTCTCCAAGGATAGGCCCTTGGGTTGACATAAGTTAATTTCTATGTTGTGCCCAGTACGGTCCTGTATTATACTGGAAGTCTGACTAGTTGATCTCAATGGTCCTCATCTACGAATCTATAAAGATGGGTTCTCTGAACAAGATCTGGGTACAGTTCCCTGGTGGGAATCTTGACACTTCTCCTTTCTCTTGTGGCTGGAGGCAGGTAGGAGTTGATTCCTTTCCTGGGTGTTGCCTCTGAACTGGACTTCCCATCTTTTATACCTCATCATTGCTATTAGATTTAATAATTAGGCTATTTGAGAGTCTGGTAAAACTTCCCAAGCTCTATGTGAATGTGTTAATGGGGGCAAAAGGAGGGAGAGATTGAATCATAGATTCCAAGCCCAGAAGGGATCATTTTGATAATGTAGTATAGCCTTCTGCATAACACAGAATAGGCACAGTGATAAATTAGATAAGTGAAATATGATATAAAAAGAAGATTTGGGGAGAAGGAAAATATATGGGAGGAGGCAGACAGCCTAAGGAAAAGAGAAAAGGAAAAGGAAAGAAGACAGAGAGAAGAAAAAAGGAAATAGGCAAACTCAAGAAACAGTTTGCCATGATCTATTGTAGTAAAGAAAATGAAAATGGGAAACGAAGAGGATAAGAGGAAGAAAGGAGTAACAAAAGTTAAGAATGGAATCCTGTTAGCTTGAATGAAGACAGTTATGGTGATACCATAGCCAGGGCATATATTAAGGATTAAAGAAGAGCATTTTGCAGCCAGCATTGTAGTTATTCTATTTAAAGCACTCGCTTTTTCTTCTGTCTACTGTCACTTTCTGAAAATTGCACAACTCTGTTCACAAACACTATTATGAAAAAAGCAATCAACTCTATTGTCTGGGGTGTAATGATGCTGACTATCTCTTTATGACATTCGGAGAAAGAGAAAAGAGAGAGATAACCTGAGAAGTAAACAAATCATTAGAATTTTTAATAAGTTCTCACCAAAAAAATTCCCAAGCACCACAGTTTTATCCACCAACTGCTGCTTACGGTCCAATAGATGAGGCCATGCACTGGGAGTCAGGAGATGTTCCATATCTGTGCTTTCTTAAAGAGTCTAATGGGCTTCATGATGGAATGGTTACTTTCCTGGGCACTGTCTGCATATTTTGCCCAACAGAAGAAACAATGAATTCCTTTAAAAAAATACTGTAGTTCAGGGAGAGCATGTGCAAATGGAAAATTCTTTAAGTATCATGAAAGAGGAACCATCATTTATTCCTAAGAATTTTAATATTTTAATTAATAATAACAATAATAATACCTGATACTTACACAGTGCTTTTCACTATCCATTCTCAAAGTGCTTTATGAAAGAGGTCAGCATCATTAATTTTACAGGGGGGAAAACAGATGCACAGAGTGGGGAAGTGACTTGCTCAATGTCACCAAGCAGGCCAATGACAGAGTTTGGAACAGAACCCAGATCTCAGTCTGGTGTTCTAGCCACTAGGTTGTAGATTATAGTATATAACTTTACTAATGCCTGGAACGGTGGTATTAAGTTGAAAATGAAATTACTTCACAGTGATAGCTAGGATAGAAAGCTAGCATAATTTTCTAGTGACAGAATCCTATGCTGTGAGTTATGTATCAGCAATGTGGCAACAAAAATTGTCTATACTCACAGCTGTGTGCTTCTCCAGCCCCTGCTCTGCCCCCACCCCACCTCTTCCTGCCCCCACTCCACCCTTTCCCCAAAGCCTCTGTCCCAGCCCCGCCTCAACTCCACACCTTCCGCAAAGCCCCAGCCCCTGCCCCACCCCTGCTCAGCCCCCACTCCCCTGGGTTCTGCAGCAGGGCCGGGCCTGCACTCACCGGCGGCAGGAAGTACAGCGACCCGTCCCTAGCCGCGTGCTGCGGGGGTGGTATCCCCTATCCCCCAAGCCAGCCCAGCCCCACCCCGTGGAGGCCTGGAGCCCCACACACCACCCCATGAGGGGCTGTGTAGGGCCCCAGAATATCTAGGGACGGCCCTGATGGCCGGACTGTCTTCATATGTGTTTTCTACACCACTTCCCACAGTGGCACCACTGTCTCAATGGGGCCTCTGAGTGAAATATAAATATTAACAATAAAAATAATAGGCTATATTCGGCCTCCAGGAGCAGAGTTAGTGTCTGCATTCTGCTTGTCAGACTCTCTAACAACTAGGTACAGATATGAAAGCCTAGGCAAATGCTGGGACACCATATGCATGAGGAAGATGGAGGGAAATGAGACAAGAGGAAGAGAAGCTTCTTTTAGGCTTTTTTCTGTTTTGTTTCTGTGCCTGTCCCAACATTCAGTTTTCTATCTGTGGGGGGAAAAGCCAGATGGATTAAGGTGTTTGCTATAATATAGCCAGACATAACAATCAAGGGACATTTCAGTGTGGCTTATTTCTTAGAGACAAAAGCTTGACCTCACATCAACTGCCAAGGTGCCTTTAAACCTTTGATCAAGGCATCACTATGCTTTAGGCCAGTTACCTAGTTTAAACTCTGCCCACACCCACTATACTGGCCACTGGATGATCTCCATTTTACAGCTGGAGAAACTGAGGCTCTAGTGACTTATTTAAGCACTTAAATAGCAAGTCAGGGTCAGAGCTGGGAACAGAGAGCACCATTGCCAACTCTCATAGTTTTGTCATGAATATCATGATAGTTATTAAGTATCAGAGGGGTAGCCATGTTAGTCTGGATCTGTAAAAAGCAACAGAGTCCTGTGGCACCTTATAGACTAACAGATTATTGGCGCATAAGCTTTCATAGGTGAATACGTGCGTCTGATGAAGTGGGTATTTACCCACAAAAGCTTATGCTCCAATACATCTGTTAGTCTATAAGGTGCCACAGGACTCTTTGTTCCTTTTTACATGATAGTTATTGTTTTCCTTAAAGCCCCAGCTCCGGGAGTCAAGTGGATATGTGATGATTTCAGCTTTCATTCTTAAAAGGTTTCTAGCCCTTGTGGCTGTGAAAAGCTCCAAAATGTGACCCCAATGCATACTATAGGCTCAAAAAGCAGAAGGCAAATAAAAAGAACACCAAATCTATTGTTTTTACATAATCTCCTTATTTTAAAGCCAATCTTATGACTATTGGTGAGCCTGACTCATGATTTTTGAACATTTGAGGTTGGCAATACTGTAAAAAACTCACTAGAGAAAGGTACTGTTTTAAGACAACCATCAACCAAGCTCTTCCTATGTTCCCACAATTTCACAAAACTGGGACAATTTCATAGAACTGGTTCAGAGCAATTCATTTCAATTACTGTGATCAACAGATAAATAGCACATCTGGCAGTGTCTGCAAACTAATCATTAACAGGTGTGAATTGAGGTCTGTTAGCATACATTTCCCACTGTGCTGCTCTTTGTTCACTTCAGGGTGCTTCCTAATTAGTGATGGGTCTGAACCACAGGACTTCAAATCTGGATCAAGACTTTGAACATACCAAGAGTCAGTGTTTGCACCAGGCCATACAGAAAGTAGACACCTGCAAAATCCAGTTCCAAATAAAGGTTCTGAACAACCTCACAACTGTGGAAAAATTGGAGTTTGGGACTGGGTCCTGAATCACAGAAGAGCCAATATTCTGTAGCTTTGAACTGTAATAATTCATATTCTCTGTGAATAGATCCCTATCTCTCTCTCTCTCTCTCTCTCACACACACACACACACACACACACACACACACACACACACACACACACACACACACACACACCCACCAGTGGGTTACATTTACAGTGATGGGATGTTATTAAAACTGATGAATTACCAATGATTACTTTGGAGGAAAAAAACAGCAAAAAATTCCAGTTGCTTTTTTTTAGTATCCACTGTGAAATTTCTAACCACATTGCAGAGTTAACTGAGTAATGGATTGAGAGCCGCGTAATAGAAATTGCCTCTTCACAAGAAGAAAACATACTTAGAAGAATGCCAAAATAACATAGAAAACAGATTTCCATAGAGCAAATTGAAGAATCTTTGTGGCGTGCAAAGACTGAAGATGCAATTCATGTGCTGTGAAAAAGCCTTTTCCTAAGATCCTAAATTTTGTCCTTGATTATCTGTGGAATGAAATAAAATGTGTGTGAGACAGAGCACATTTTGCAGTGAGGAGGAGAGTCAGTAATGGTGGGAAACTACATGATCTAATCTGCAGACTGCACATTTTCAAATGCCAGAGTCTCAATTATGCTGAATTCAAAGCAAAATTGAAACTCTGTACCTACAAATCCCATTCTATCAGCATCTATCCGGATTTGCTTGAGGTATCTTCTAAATAAATAACCCAAATCCTTTATTTATTATTAAGTTATATTAAAAAAAAATCCTGCTATGGTATTTTTTTATACCTAGTGGGGGCTTATGCCACGGACACTCTTTTGTTAAAGTTAATGTACCTTGACATCTTTTAACTCAGTACTGCAGACTGTCAAAGGTGTTTTAAAAATAGTCCAATATTCTCCACAGCTCTTCCTCCAAGAGGGGAGTCTTGTGTGAAATGATAACCGCCTCAACGCTGATTCGTGTTGTTTACAAAATACATCTTTTCACTGCACAGGGCTCTCAGTGACTCTTTGAAAAAAGAATGGAAAATGAGACAAAAACCTTGGCGTGTGAATCATGGAAGTTTATGAAACTACACTCCCCCCCCCCCAAAAAAAACCCAAAAAAACAAAAAAACCGGAGCCAAGGTTTGGTGGATTATATATTAGAAAGTTAGTTTTTCGGTGAGCTCTTCAATGAGAGAACAGTACATCAGCATAGCTATGTTTCTCAGGGATGTGAAAAATCTAGCCCTCGAGAGACCTAGCTACTGCCTCTTGGGCAGGTGGATTAACTACAGTAATGGGGAACCCTGTGCTGCTGTAACATTTGAAGTGTAGAATGTGACGTCGAACTTGGTACCGCTGGGCCCCCTTAACTCTCTAGCCTGGGCTATCTCGCACAATGCTTTGCTAGCAGGGCTGCCCAGAGGATTCAGGGGGCCTGGGGCAAAGCAATTTCGGGGGGCCCTTCCTTAAAAAAAAGTTGCAATACTATAGAATACTATATTCTCGTGGGGGCCCCTGCAGGGCCTGGGGCAAATTGCCCCACTTGCCCTCCCTCCCCCTTGGGGCAGCCCTGTTTGCTAGTGACAAGCAGCAAACCCCTCCAGATGCGATCACCACTCAGCACAACAGCATGTGGAGCCCCATAACCAGCTATGTTGCATGAATGCTCCCAGAGCCACTCCTGAGTCACACAGAGAAAGGCATCAGCCAGTTTCCCCCAGCTCTCTAGCCTTACACCCCAGAGCTGTACCATCTTGCCATGGTCAGAAGCCTGACAGGTGTAAGTTTATTACCTGTGCACCCCTCCGTCAATGTGGAAAGGACTTACACTAGCAGAGCTGGGATTTCCCAACCACTTCAAGCAAAATACACTGTTTTAGGTAAAATATAAAACAGGTTTATTTACTCCAGAAAGATATATATTTAAGTGATTATTAGTGGTATGAATAAAAGGTCAGAGATACCAACAATAAAAATATAAGCACACAATTTAGATCTTAAACCTTATTTAAATCAAGTAATTTTCTCATCCCACTGGATGTTACAGTTCAAACATTTTATTAAAGTTAATGTTTAAAATCAAATTTACACAAGTTAAGAAGGAAGGTACTATACATCTGGGGGAACACCACTATTTACCTTTCTCCATTCTGAAAACCCCCCTTTGTTTCCTATCTTTTAACCAGTTACCAATCCACGATAGGACCTTCCCTCTTATCCCATGACAGCTCACTTTGCTTAACAGCCTTTGGTGAGGGACCTTGTCAAAGGTTTTCTGAAAATCTAAGTACACTATATCCACTGGATCCCCCTTGTCCACATACTGCTTGGCCTCCTCAAAGAATTCTCGTAGATTACTGAGGCATGATTTCTCTTTACAAAAAACATGTTGATTTTCCCCCAACAAATTATGTTCATCTATGTGGCTCACAATTTTGTTCTTTACTATAGTTTCAACCAATTTTCCCAGTACTGAAGACAGGCTTACCAGCCTGTAATTGCCAGGATCATCTCTGCAGCCCTTTTAAAAAATTGTCATCACATTAGCTATCCTCCAGTCATTTGATGAAGAAGCCTATGTAAATTATAGGTTACAAACTACAGTTAGTAGTTCTGAAATTGCACATTTGAGTTCCTTCAGAACTCTTGGGTGAAGACCATCTGGTCCTGGTGACCTATTACTGTTTAGTTTATAAATTTGTTCCAACACCTCTTCTAACGACATCACAGTATGGGATAGTTCCTCAGAGATATCTGCCCCCCTACAATCCAATGTCCTAAATAAGGGACCTTGGTTGTCCCTATTCTGCATTTAGAGGGTTTTATGGTTAGACCAGCCTCTTTGAGCTTCAACAGCAAAATCCCAAGGTACTTCTTATGATCATCCCATGTGTTGCTGAACACTGCTATGTCATCTATGTATGCCCTTGCAAAAATTTTGTCAACCAATTAACACTTTGTTGAAGGTTGTACCAGCACTGACCAAACCAAAAGGTAACGTGAATTCAGAGTCCTATGTCAGTGATAAGTGTGTTTTTTCTGTGCATCCTCATCTAAAGGGATTTTCCAGTAAACGCGAGTTAGATCAAAAGTACTGAGATATTTGGCTTTGCTCAGTATATCTAACATATCCTCAGTTCTAGGCATAGGGTGCGCATCTGGTACTGTAACAGCATTAAGTTTTCTATAGTCAACACTAAATCTTAGTGCTGTCCTTTTTAGGGACCAAGACCACAGGGGATGCAGTGTGTCCTCCTCCAATGTTTTCTTGTCAAAAGCTACCTCTTGCCAACCAAACTCTGTAGTGTAGACAAGACCTAAGTCTCTTTGTCTTAGTTCCCCATCTGTAAAATGGGAATAATAGCCCTTCCCTACCTCACAAGGATGTTGTGAAGATAGATAGCTTAAAGACTGAGTCCTCAGCTACTATGATAATGAGAGCCATATAAATACCTAAGAAGATCAGCGGGTAGAGCTCTGTGTGCTAAAGAGTAGCAGTAAGTGTAAATGTTATGCTGAGCCCATACATTGAGAGACATGTTACAAACTATTTTCATTCTGAGTGTGCATTACATATACAGCAGAAAGAGTTTGTGAAAATCTAGTTATGAAGAACAGATTGTAAGTCTTGCTACCTAATAGCTTTGGGGTAAAATGTTAGTTAAGAGTATACCAACTATTATTAAAATTGTTACTTTATTTATATTAAATATAAATGTGTGTGATACTGGCAAACCAGGAACCAGCTCTTGTCAAGTATATAGGTGTCAGTTGAGCACTGACAAATTCATTGCTGGAAACCAGACCACCTCACCTATATGTTACTATCGTTCAAGATAGTTGTTGAACTTGTAAGAATGTGTTTGGTCTCTATGCAATGCTTGTATACATTAATCTTATTTGTAATGTCTGTATCCTGCGCCATGAGGTAATATGTAAGTTTTACTTTATAATTGTAAAAAAGGCCTGCTTTGAATTTGTGAACCTAGGCCAGAAAAGTAGTTTCCCCTATCCATCCAGAAGAACTATCAAGACTAAGTAGGCCATTGTGGAACTTTGCAACACAAAGGCTGGTTTAATGGCTCTCTTATGCCCATGAAGGTGCTATGTGAGGAAAAGGCATGTCTCATCAGCCTGAATTCTGGAAGAGGTAAATAAAGATAGCTGACATGAACATTTTTCATCTCGTTGCTGTTTGGACTCTTACAAGGGCTGGAGCTAGGGCCTTGTCTACACTACACAGTTTTGGTGGCAAAAATCAGCTTGTGTTGACAAAACAATGGAGGTATACGCACTAAAATGCTCCTCTCGCCGGCAAATCTCCCCTGCTTTACCAACAAAATAAAACCATTTTGACTACAGGTGTAGAGCTTTTTGCAGCAAGGTTAGATCAACAAAGCATCAGTGTAGACACTGTGTTCTTTACATCACCCTAACTGGCCTCCAGGATATATTCCACAATGCCCATCTGACCGCTTTGCTCACTGTTTTGAACTCTACTGCCATGCATCCATCTGCACAGTCATATGCCCCTCCCCTTTCAAAGCTCCAGGAAGTTTTGAAACTGCTCGGCATGGAGAACTCACATAGCTACTGCCTAGCTGAACGGGCCGGCTCCTGACTGCAAACACACTCCTGCCTGGACTACAGGGGTGGATCTCCTTGGTCTATGTGGAGAGGAGCCTGTGGAAGAACTTGGAGGGAATCATAGAATCCAAACATTAACGCGGGGAATCCTGCTCTTCCCGGCAGTAGACTTCTGCTGCGGCAGGGAGGGGAGTCTGCTGTGATGTGCAGAGCCAGGGAGGGAGGTGGGGGTGATGTCGGGGTGTCCCCCTCCTCCTGCCAGTGTACTAGTCTCCACTGAGCTGGAGTGGAGGGGCAGGGAGATACCACCTGTCTTTGCACCAACTTCTGCCTCAAGATTGGTTGTTTCTGGCTGCTGTCTGAACTTAGAGACTGTGCTGACACACTTGCTCTCCCCCAACACACTCACTTCCCCAGCACACTCTCGGGTTCTTGCATTCGTGTTCAGCAATGTCATTTTGGACATATTACCGAGTGCTACTTTAAAAGGTAACTTAAAATGTGTTCCTTTTCGGTCACAGGCAGCAATCATTACAAGGTTCATAGCACAGTGCAAACAAACAATGCCAGACTCAGCACACTACAGCAACACACATTACTGTGGCTCAGTGTTAATATGCTTATTCAAGGCATTCCCCGGTCCGAATAGCCCTGCGTTGGGCTCCCTCTTATAGCCTTGTGTTCATAATGCACAGCACAATACTGAAGAGCAATGCAGGTTCCATGCTTTCTGACAGAGATGACTGGGTTGTAGGTTACCAGGGCAATTGAAAAGCGGCTGACAATCTAGTAGGGTGCCCATGGGATGATGGGATTAAGAAACCTTCATCATGTGGCACTGTACCTGCCTGCATGAGGCATTGCAAACCCTTCCCAAAGCACTGTGCATCCTGTTGCACAATAGGATAGTTTCCCACAGTGCATTGCTCTGCGTCGATGCAAGAGCTGCTAGTGTGGATGCGCTCTGCTGACACAAGGAGCATAGTGTGGACATGCAACTGCGGTTTAATTACAGTGGTGACTGTACATCAATGACATTTGCTTTGGTAAAACTCCGTAGTATAGACAAAGCCTAAGAAACAAGAAAAACAGAGATCCCCAGGGTAAACCTGGTTTAGCCCTAAAAAAATTTCAGTGCTAACAGATTACTACATCTGTCACCTTTTGGAACCATAGCTGGAGCTCATTTGTGTATATGTGTTGCCTGCTTTAACCTGTAAATAACTCTCCAATTTCTTTTTCCTATTTAATACATCCTTAATTAGTTTACCATAATGTTGGCTACAAGCATTGTCTTTGGTGCAAGATATAAGGTACACGTTGATCTGGGGTAAGTGACTGGTCTTTTGGGACTGGGAGCAACTTAAATATTTTGATTTTTGGTGTAAGTAACCATTTATCACTAAGTCCAGCTTGCCTGCACAGCAAGATTGACTTGAGTGCCCAAGGGAACTGTCTGTGACTCCATGGTAAGACTGTTACAGTGATCTAGGAGTTCACATCTCTTACTGAGTTGGTGAAATCTAATGGTAGAACATACCCCCAGTCTGGGGTATCTGCTCTGCTTTTGACCGTCTGCTCTGAAGTTGGCACTCCTGGTCGTGAGCCACTCCAGACAGTGTATATACTATGCAGTTGTATGGTACTCATGAGGTAACTGGGAGCTGTTAATAGATTAGGGGTTTCGAATGCAATAGTCTTGAATTTGACTCTGTGTAGTAATACTTTCTGAATATCCTGAAAAGCCAGAACAATGGTCTGTGCTTTGGCAAAAAGTTTAGCAAAGGTGTGAAAAGGGGAATGTAATAATAGTTGTACACGCGATCCCATCCTCCATGTCAGTCACATTTTACAATCACTAATTCTAACATATTAGCCATGATTGGGCGTGTGTGTGGTTGTTTTGGTTTTTTTGGGGGGGAGGGGGCGCATTATCTTAATAGAAAAATATATAGTTTGACAATTTCATGCTATATTGTAGGATACACCCTTTTTTTTTTAGTGTCCATGGCTGTAATATCAGCAATCCCAGCACACAGGTCAGAAACAGAGCAAGAAGGAACAATACTCTACTCCTTTTGTCACAGACATTTTTGTAAATGGATCAGATTTGGCTAGTGGCCAACCACGAGTGACTTGGTGCACATTTTTACCAGTGGGGTTCATTGGAACAGCTCCCCAAAGGACAGGGTGGTGTCTCCAAAACGTAAAGACTTAATTAAAACTGGATGTCTCTCTCAAAGGTATGCCATAGCTCAAAGAGAAGGTGTGAGCTTGATGCAGAGATTACTGGGCAAGGTTCTATGGCCTACAATAGGCAGGAGGTCAGACAGGATGATCATAATGGTCCCCACTGGCTTTAAAATCCATGAATAAATAGTGAATTCATTTTTCATATTATTTATGGGTCTATGCTACATAGGGTTATCATATGTCCAGGTTTTCCTGGACATTGCCTTTTTTGAGGCTCCGGTCTCTGTCCGGGCAGATGGTTCAAATAGTAGGAAATGTCCAGGAGTTTCACAGAGCAGACATTGCAGCTGAGAAAGAGCCCCGCTTGGTCTGCTTCTAGATTACATCAGCAGCTGATTGGTCCATTCCCCTGCAGCAAAAGATACTGGATCCTGCCCACCCAGGTCCCAGTTCTCAGCCCTAGGGAAGGAGTCCCACACAGAAGGGCTGACTGATGGCTGTTGCTGCATTCTGGGCTTGCACCAGCCACCCTGCCATTGTGACAGCATGCAGAACTGCCCCTCATCTCCAGTGAGTACCCCCACCGCAGGTACCTCCTCCAGCTCCCTAGCTGTACCTCCCCAACTCTCCACCCCCAATGTCCCTCCCCTCTAGGGGAATCTGAAATAGGCTAATCCTAGTGCTATGTAAGACTTTTGTTGAGTATTGACCTGTGCTGCTGTTATTTACATAGAAGGAGACTTCAAAGGCACAAATAGGAATTAGGTGCCCAAATCCCTCCAAATTTCAGTGGGCGGTGGATGGTTAACTGCCTTTTGTGTCATTGAAAATCTTCCTTATAGCCATTAAGGATATGTCTACACTGCATCTGGGAGTTAGCCTCCAAGCCTGCGTAGCCAGATTTGAGCTAGCAGGAGCTCATGCTAAAAATAGCAGTGTTCACGTTGAGGTACCAGTGGAGACTCTGGTCTAGCCACCTGAGTTCAAGCCTACCGTATCCTTTGGGGTCGAGTTTGGGTGGCTATTCTCAGCCTCCACCAGTGCGGCAACATCTTCACAGTAATTTTTATCATGCTAGCGCAGGCCTGGCTAGCACAAATCTGTTTGCCCAGGCTGGGAGGCTTGTGTCCAGCTTCAGTGCAGACAGACCCTTAAACCTGTATAGCTCTATATGCACAGTGTGCCAAACAAATTAAGTATCAAGTATCGGCTTGTTACCCAGGGTTCTTTCAATCCAAAGCTCTTGGTAACTTTTACTCTGTGTGAGGAGGTGTCAGGAAATAAATCAGGGGAGACACGGACGTCCGACCGATAGATGGCTGGCAGAAACAGGACAACACAAGAGTGCTTTCACTTAAAGCTAAACTTTACTCAGTCTCAAGCACTTACACACATCCACAACAAGATTATAAAACACCCCCAACCCTTGATAATTACCAAAGCCGAGTGTGGCTTTCAAGTGATACAGCGGTGGGAAACACAAGATGCATCCAGAGGGAGAGACCAGTCCTGAAGAGTCCCCCCATCTCAAGCTTTTTCCCCTTATTTATACATTAATAATACAATGACATGTCCCTTAAAGAAAACTTGTCAAGCAAACAGTTCCAATGGGCAAGTAAGAGGCTCCTTCTGATTATTGAGTAACCAGGTGTGGGTTTTTCCAGAGTTGGCAGTCTTGAGACCCCAATAGACATTCCTGAGGGTACATCCTGCTCTTTTAAAATGTATCAGCAACTTCAACACAATTCTTATCAGGAAGGACGCGGGGTCAAGCTGCCCTTTCTGTGGCACCCAAAACCCCCCTCCCCTCCTGCCTTGGTCCACTTTACAGCCTGCTGACTAGGTTGCTTTTTAACAATAAGCCATAGTGGTTTTAGGCACTTTACTGGTTTGCCAAAGTCTCCCCGTACAGGCTGTTACACAACAGTATAATACTTTACAGGCACACACAGACTATGTTTCAGCTGATGAACTCTTTCCCCCTCCTAGGAACCAATAATGGTTTCACATTAGCAGGGCTAATTGACAACATGTTTACTCACTGCTAACAGTGCTAGATGAACAAACACATTTGAAACCCTGAAAGGGACTTCTATGTTGGCAATTGTTTTAAGAGGCTTGAAAGCTAATAATATGTAAAGAAATGATGACAAAGACAGGCTATTTTATTACAAATAACTGATCAGTGGGTGTTACACATCAACCTCTGTGCCTGATCTAAAGAGGATATGAACAGGCAACAGCTACCTGCTGGGGGACTTAGTTCTTTCATTCAAGTTGAAGAGACTCATGGTCTTTGCTTTGGTTGTCCCAGGCTTGACTTCCAGTGATGACTAAGGGCATGGCCACACTTGTAGATGTAGAGTGCTGTGAGTTAAACCAGCCCTTGGAGAGTGCAGTAAGGAAAGCACTGCAGTGTGTTCACACTGTCAGCTGCAAGTGCACTGGCGTGGCCACATTTGCGGCACTTGCAGTGACATTGGGAGTGGTGCATTATGGGCAGCTATCCCATAGAGCATCTCTTCCCATTCTGGTGCTGTGGGTTGTGGGAAGGGGGTGGGGGATACAGGGCATTCTGGGTCCTGTCCCAATGCCCCGTGATGCTTTGCTTCGCGTCCCAGCAAACCCTGTGCTTCCGTCCACATTTGGCGCCATCTTTCAACATTTTTTGTACTGCACATTCTGTCTTCCCTTTCGGTTTGCGGGAATGGAGCCCAAAGTGATGAGGAATATGCTGATGGGTCTCACCAGCACGTCACGTTTGGCAGTTGAGTTACTCCTTAGGCTACAAAGTGACAGTGAGGAGTCTGATGAGGATGTCGACTCATATAATGCATATGACACGAGATTGCTTGTGGCATTCATGGACATGCTCACCACGGTGGAACGCCGCTTTTGGGCTCGGAAAACAAGCACTGAGTGGTGGGATCACATTGTCATGCAAGTCAATGAGCAATGGCTGCAGAACATTCAGATGAGAAAAGCCACCTTCATAGGACTGTGTGAGGAGCTCGCCCCCACCCTGCGGCACAAGGACATGAGATTGAGAGCTGCCCTGATGGTGGAGAAGCTATTGCAATCTGGAAGCTGGCAACTCCAGACAGCTACTGATTGGTCACTAATCAGTTTGGAGTGAGAAAGTCGACCATTAGAATCATGTTGATGCAAGTTTGAAGGGCCATTAATGGCATCCTGCTCAGAAGAACCGTGACTCTGGGTAACGTGCATGACATTGTGGCTGGATTTGCACAAATGGGTTTCCCTAACTGTGTAGGGGCGATAGATGGGACGCATATTCCAATTCTGGCACCAGCCCACCCAGCCTCTGAGTATGTTAATTGGAAGGGGTATTTCTCTATGGGTCTCCTGGCACTTGTGGATCATCGTGGGCATTTCATTGACATTAACGCAGGCTGGCCTGGAAAGGTGCATGACACACACATCTTTCAGAACACTGGCCTGTTCAGGAAGCTGCAAGCCGGGACTTTCATCCCAGAGCAGAAGATCACTGTAGGGGAAGTCACTGGGGGAGGGCTAGATCCCTGGGGGAGGGATAGCTCAGTGGTTTGAGCATTGGCCTGCTAAACCCACGGTTGTGAGTTCAATCCTTGAGGAGGCCACTTAGGGATCTGGGGCAAAAATTGGTCCTGCTAGTGAAGGCAGGGGGCTGGACATAATGATCTTTTAAGGTCCCTTCCAGTTCTAGGAGATTGGTATGTCTCCTTATTACCTAAAATGCCCACTGTGATTCTTGGAGACCTTGCTTACCCTTTAATGCTGTGGCTCATGAAACCCTACACAGGGAGCCTTGACAGCAGCAAGGAGCAGTTCAACAACAGGCTGAGTTGGTGCAGAATGACTGTGGAGGCATTTAAACGGCTGCTGGTGCTGTCTCTATGGCTGATGACAACAAACTCATGGTTATATTCACATACCCTCCATAACATTTGTGAAGGGAAGGGTGAAAGATTCACTCAGGCATGGACCTCAGAGGTTCAACACCTGGAGGCTGAATTTGAACAGTCAGAGAGCAGGGCTATTAGAGGGGCCCAGCACAGGGCTGTACAGATTCGGGATGCCTTGAAGGAGCAATTTGAGGCTGAAAGCCACCAGTAATGTTTGGTGTCCTGCATGGGAGTGAAGAGCAGTGGTTCCAATGTTAGTAGGAATCTGTGTTTGCTACACTGACTTGCAGTGCCTGTTGCTTTTCTGGGCTAAGGTATCCTTTACTTAATGCCATAATAAAGAATGTTTTCAAAGCCAAAAAATCCATTTATTGAAAAGAAAATTCATTTATTGAAAAGAAACACAACTGCTTGGGAAACAGAAAGGGCAAGGGGGTGGGGAACAGTTCAATCACAGATTTTATATGTCCTGTCTGGAATGCTGTGCAATGAGTGCTGCGCTTCAGGCTGGCTAAAATGCATGGTGATGGGGGTTGAGTGCAGTGGGTAAGGGTCATAGTTTTCAGGGCTGGGTGGTGAAGCTACAGGTATTGGAGGCAGCTGGTGGCAATAAGAACCCAGTTGTGGGGGAAAGTGGGTTGGAGGTGATATGGGGGCACAAGGGAAAGAATTTGGGGACGAGATGTGGGGTGGATGGGCACAGAAGTGCTCCACCTGCATTGCTACGAGCGCCTGTATCAAGTCTGCTTGGCGCTCCATGATGCTTAGCAGCTGCTCCGTGCTTGGGTGCCGGGATCCGCATTCTGCTGGCAGACCCTCCTTTCACTCTCCCGCCACTCCTGTGCTTTTTGATTTTCATTAAGGGACTGCTGCATTACTTCATGCAGCATGTCCTCTTTGCTTCTACATGGCGTCTTCCTAATTCTTTGGAGTCTCTCGGCCAGTGATAACAAGGACAGCTGAGATCTCAAGGTTGCCTCTGTAACGCCAAAATGCAACACTTAACAGAGGCAGCATTGTTCACTCCAGACAGAGCAATGATTTGCCCATACTTAAAGACAAGCACGGTCTACACAAAAGCAGAATTTGCCCGTCCCAAAGCGAGTGCACATAACCCACAGGAGCCCCAAAATGGTGATTAAGCACAGGGGCAAGGGGGACTGAATGTTTCATGGCTGTCCTGTCCTCTGGGTTTCTGTGCCTTGGGGAGAGCTAACAGCTGCAGGGGGCCCCTATACTGAACACTGTCCCCACATTTATGTTCTGATTATGGTAGGTACATCACTACAATAATACATAATGTTTCTCCCTTCTTGCTGCAAGGAATGCCCATTGTCCAATGCAGAGTTCCTGTAAAAATAATCACTTGTTTCCTGAAGGATGGAAGAAATTTTAAAGGGCAGCTATTGTAAATGTTTTCCTTGGTGTCATCTGACCAGAGCCAAATATTCCCAGACAAATGCCCATAAATATCTGCAAAGCTAGCAAATTTTCCTCCTTCTAAACCTTTAAAATTTCCTCCTTCTAAACCTCTTTAAAATTCTCCTTTGCCATGAGGCCTATACAAAACTTGACAGCAGGCAGCCTGCTGGTGTGGTGAGACCAATGCCTATCATGCTGATCAATATTGACTTATTGTTTCCTTGTACTCCCCCATATGTCTGCCTCCATCTGTTGTCTCTTGTGTTATACTAAAATTATAAACTCTTTGGAGGCATGGAATGACGTTTTGTTCTGTCTGTACAGCACCTAGCTGTACAATGGGGTCCCGGTCTGTGACTGGGGCTCTTAAGCACTATAATAATGCAAATAATAAACAATAATATTAGCCACATGCCTAAAGTTAAATGTGAACTTCAGTGCTGTTGTAGTGGGGCCTAAATCATTTGCACAAATCTGTGGAAGAGCTAACAATTGAACTCTGGTGTCCTCCTGAGTCGTGGTTTAGAGCACTTACCACAAGATCATCACACCTGCTTTATCAGCTAATTAATTGTTTTAATATCTCTGTAATACATGGTAATCTGTCATGTATTCACAGAAAACAAATAAATAAAATCTCCAAGGCAAATACATAGAGGTTAGCACACAGAATTAATGCCAACTATAATACCACCGTCACTGATTGTAAAGGTGTCATTGAAATCTCCAGGATACTCTTTGAGGGCATGCACAGATTAAATATAAAATAGAAGTTCTTACAGATCTTAGTCTCCAGTTGATGGTTTTTATTTTTATTTCCAAAGCTTGTCATATGATGAAAAGTTACATTACAATCAGTAAATGATTTAATGGCAACAAATACCGTATTTCTTCAGAGATAGTAAAGCCGCGGGATTAGACAGATTCCTGTCAGGTTTTAATAAATCTTCCCAACGCCTACTGGGCCCAATTTCATACCTCTCCAAAGAATCTGATAAAACGCTAGCAACAAAAAAATAAACTGAAAGAGCCTTTTAATCGCCTTGTGTGTTCTTAAAATAGTACAAACTAGTAATCTCATAGTGACACCAGTTCATGCAAAACAAACAAACAAACAAACAAACCCTTTTAAGCATGTTCCATAAACATACTGATTTTAAAATGTAGACATGGGGCGAGAACCACCAGTGTGGTGCATTCTATTTGGGGTTGCACAGAGAATACATTCTGGCTATAAAGCCACTATGGAGTGCTCCAGTGACTGTCAACCCCAGAGCCATCCTCTGGTGAGGTGTAGCTGATATAGGTGCTCTTACACCAGTACAAAATTGTTGCCAGTCTAGCAGGCGACAGAGTATGGCTATCATCTGTATAGGCTTGTAAATGAGAAAGGACGTCACTACTTTGCTTGTCTCTTGCAGAAGCGCACAGCCATAATGGCAATTTCTGGAAAGTCTTGATTAAAGGAAGTGCTGTCTGCTAGCACATCCTGGTATTTAAAGAACCTCCAAAAGGAGGCCAAGGGTGAGTTTCTGCTGTGGCCCCATGCCCATTTTAAGTTAGGCAAGATAGAAGCAGTGCGTATTGCACCTTCCGGAGGATACAGTGACCATCCTTGTCCTGTAAGCTGGGGTGTTCCCAAATGCCTTATCTGCCTGAGTTTCAAACCTCCCTCTACTTCCATTATTCTACTGTACCTCATCCTACAAAAGGTGGTAACCTGGATAATATCCTGTTCATCATCAGGACCATAAGCAAACAAATACTCCTGCTACCAGGCTGGTTGTTTGAGAGTGAGTGTAGGTATGCAGTTTGCATTTTCACTCCTGCCCTTGTAGATAGTGAGAGGTGCAAGTACCCTGATTTGCACTTGCTCTTCAATTCCCAGTGCAAAAATGTAGGTGCAGATTTTGCAAGAGCGAATTGCACCACTATAATGGATATTTTGAAAATTTGCTCACAAGTATGAAAAGCACCAGCATTTTATGAATCATGTTGGAAAGGCTAGATACTGTCAGCTATTTTTCTCCTGGAAATCTCTCTTTAGCACTCAATTACTTCACAAAGTTTTCCTATGGAAATCTCAACAACCTTTAAGTGATGTCAAGTGTTTCATATCTGCTTGAGTTAGATTGTAGGCTCTTTGGGGCATGGTCCTTTTTTTTTATTTAGTCTTAGAGCCTAAAAATTCCACCTGTGCAGAATGGGATTTCATACTCTGCAAAGAGAACTCCACTGAGTTTCACAACCAGGGGCGGCTCTAGGTATTTTGCTGCCCCAAGCACGGCAGGCAGGCTGCCTTCGGCGGCTTACCTGCGGGAGGTCCCCGGACCCGCGGATTCAGCGGCAGCCTGCTGGAGGTCCGCCGAAGCCGCGGGACCAGCGGACCCTCAGCAGGCAAGCCGCTGAAGGGAACCTGCCTGCCGCCCCGGTGGTGACTGGCATAGCACCCCTCATGGATTGCAGCCCCAGGCACGTGCTTGGCATGCTGGTGCCTGGAGCCGCCCCTGTTCACAACATTCCTTTAAAAACTCTCCTCTTCTGCATAACACACAAAATTGTAAGAGAGTATGTTGTATAAAATGGCATGCACATTGTGATGCTGTAAGGAATAGGGGAGCCACTTATAATATTATTTATAGCAATATTACAAAATTGCAATGAATCTTATACCAGATATGCCATGTAAGGTATCAGTGGAAAAAGTATGATTTCCTAAAATGCTATGCTCGTTTACATGTATGTATCATCTTTGTGTCAGGAGTTATAAATGTGTGGTATATTTGATCTATCAAATTTGTATCTGGGTGACACCCCCAGACAGATTGGCATCAGCACTACCTGGTCTGCTTGATGGCTCAGGAAGGGCAATCAGCTGTACAATGAACCCATTGAAAGAAGCCAGGGGCTATGCCTATGAGTCAGCAGGACATGTACAAACATGCCAGGGGACTCCAAATACTTTTCCATGCCCATGTGCTGTGAGCTTGTGTTTGGGACAAAGGATATATAAGCCACATAGTAGAGAATATAAAAAGGCAGCTGCATTACCTCCATTTTGTCCTCAGTCCTGCTTTTCACCTCTGGAGTAACTTCTCTACAAACTGAAGCTTTGAACAAAGGACTGATAGACCCGTCCAAGCTTTGGATGTGTTCCAGAGGGACTGTATAAGCCAGAAAATGCTGCTAAGAACCTGATGTATGGACTCTGAAGTCATATGTATGTACCTGGTTGCTTTGACCATTTAACAACGCTTTTCTCATCCTTTTCTTTTCTTTTATAATAAGCCTTTGATTTTAGATACTAAAGGATTGGCTGTCAGCATGGTATTTTAGGTAAGATCCAAGCTAGTACTGATCTGGTAACATGGCTGGCCCTTTGGGGATCAGATGCATATTTTGTATAGTGAATAGAGTTTTAAGTAACTTCTCACTTTACTGAACTTATTTGCTGATTGGGAGACTGGAATGCAATAAAAGAGGCTGTGTGATTCTTCCCCTCTCCACCCTCCGCCACAGCTTCTTGATAACCAGTATGGGGGCTCAGGAGTCCAGTTTGTGACTGCTTGGTGAATCTAACTACTGTGTTGACCACCAGTTTTGGGGGAATCTGCTCTCATTTTTTGCAGCCTGTTCTGACCTCGCTATTTTCAGTGTAGGCTCAGGTCACTCACATTTATAGAGTTAGATAAATAATAAATCCAGTATGCAATGGTGTGTATGTGCTTGCTACTTGATAACCCTATGTCTGCCAAAAGTATGTCATATTTGTAGAATAAGAACTTAACACGACTTTCAATTGTATTTTATTTGGATTTCCTAGCTTTTTCCATAGACTGATATAGGCCTGTTACTGGCTCCGGTGAAGAGGGGGCCAGTAACAGGCCTATCAAATCCTTGCATCCCTCAAAAGAGGAATTAATTTTACCCTTGAGGTGTAAGTTTGAGTTTATTGTTCTGGATTAAAGAATATTAAACACTGTCTGGTGTTGATCATACACACAGATACATTATTTTTCTTCTGCCAAAAAGAAGGGAGTTTTTAATCTTGAAAATACACTTGTTGCTTTTGGTAGGATGGAAGCAAGAAATCAGGCAGGAAATAATCGTGTGGCAGATTGTTTAATGATTTCATTGCCACATTGCTTTTTCTCCCCTCTATTCTCATATTCACCACTAAATCAAGAAAAGAAGTTAGGACTGTAGATATTGTAACAGTGTGTTACAAAACACCCAGATTTTCAAGGCATTAGTAATGTATTGAGGAGGCAGTACCATTTACACACCCACTGTTCCATTTCTGACACTTATTTAGTATTGAATGGAAGGACACAGCAGGGATCATTGAAGCATGAGTCTCTCTCCTTGCTCTCCCAGACCAGCCATCCTGGGTTTCTAGGACATTTTTGAGGTAGACATTCGCTTTCCCTCTTTTACTGCAAATATCGAGAAACCCAAGATCTGGAAAGGCACCAATTACAGTATTTTATGGGAATATAAGTCGTTCATTTTTAAGGTGATGAAGGACAAAGAAATTACTTTTCCTTTTATACTCGACTGCCCCTCTCTTATTAATCAGAGCACTTCCCAGCTCAAGAAGTGTTGGAAACATATATTTTTAAGATGCCTCACACTAGCCCTTATTGATTTTCTTCTGACTAAGCACTTGCTCATGCACATTAACATAAGAGACAAATAAGGTGGCAATGTATTATATACTGTTGTGTGCTTCATCAGGGCAGATTGGCAGAGGCCCTGGAGGTTTTTGTCTTCCTCTGTAGCATGGGGCAAGGGTCACTTGCTGGAGGATTCTCTGCAGCTTGAGGTCTTCAAACCACAATTTGAGGACTTCAATAACTCAGACATAGGTTAGGGGTTTGTTACAGGAGCGGGTGGGTGAGATTCTGTGGCCTGCATTGTACAGGAGGTCAGACTAGATGATCATAATGGTCCCTTCTGACCTTAAAGTCTATGAGTCTATGTCCACTAAATATCATTCAGAACGTGAGACTGACATGGACTGTGATCCACACAGCTGGCATTGTATACTCAATCCATTAGCACCTGGATACTATCACTACTGTATGCTTTGAACATGCAGGATCAATTTTAATATAGTTACATTAACTCTCACTGTCTATCAGGGAGTAGACAATGCAGTTGGGAGAGATCAATGAAATCCAAAAAAAGAAAAGGTAGAAAAAATATAACGAAGGTTGTAGATAGCACAGGGAATTGATAATGGGTTATTAGAGTCCCTGATTCTTAAGTCACCAGCCCAGACTGGTGATAATGATCAAAAGTTGTTACCATCAAATAGATCTTATCTTAAGGTTTTATATGGTCATTTGTTAATTGAATGTAAAAGCAGCAAAGAGTCCTGTGGCATCTTATAGGCTAACAGACATTTTGGAGCATGAGCTTTCGTGGGTGAATCTTCCGACAAATGCATCCAACGAAGTGGGTATTCACCCACGAAAGCTCATGCTCCAAAACGTCTGTTAGTCTATAAGGTGCCACAGGACTCTTAGTCTGGACCTGTAAAAGCAGCAAACACGGCTACCCCTCTGATAACTGAATGTAATGGCTGATGATGGGACTGATTCAGCACAGCATAAAAGCTGGATAGACAGTTCAATGAAGAGAAGGACAGAAGGAAAGGTAAAGGTATTTAAACCAGAAATGTGCTTTTTACACTTGTTTTCATTTTCTATAGATTTTAATCTCAATTATTTTTTAGATGAAACAAATGTGAAATTTAGTGTATTTAGAATTTTGAAACACTTTTTTTTTCTCCTAGTCATCTGGATGGTAGGATAATCATGAGATAGCTACTAGTCAGCCATCTTATATTTAGTCATATGATTAGAGAAAGTGAGTGTCAGAGATTTTGCCTAATTTACACAAAATAAAGTAAGTAAGTAATTGTCAGGAATACAAATACTTTTTTTTTCTTTTTTGTTAGAACTACAACTGAATTTTAGATCCTTTTCCAGTTGGGAGTAGCACAGAAAAGTTAAGAAAGGCCTTTTGAGATTTTTTTTATTCCATCAGCAGTATATTAAAATTAAGAGTACAAAAATGGCCATACTGGGTCAGAGAATGGTCTCTATATCCCAGTACCCTGTTTTGCAACAGTGGCCAGATGCTTTACAGGTTTAATTTGGCTAGAAGATAGGTAGTTAGCATTTATCTGTTCTTGCTCAAGAAGAGGATCTTGATCCTAGATTTGGAAGTACATTTAGAAGTTCCACTTTGTCATCTTTTTTCTGTAATCAGAGTAGGACTAGCTGGCCTTAGGATTCAAAGCCTACAATTTCTGAACATAAGTATGAATTGTATCTCCTTTTGATTACTTCCAATCAATATGTTAAATCAATTCTTCTAGTCTCCAGGCCACTACTTCAAAATCAATACCCAAGACTGAGTAGATTGTCTTTCTTTCAAACGAACAGACTAAAGGTGTAATATCCAGCCACTTGTTCTGGGGTACATCTCTAGGGCTACCCAAAGGGCAACATTGTATTCATGTACTTGCAACGACATCTGTTCTGCTTTGTCCTCCCTTAATGAGCTGTTACCAGGCACTGTTGTTCCATTTTCTGCTGACCAATATTGCTTCTCATTTCCCTTGACTCCTGCCAGAAAGTTATTACTGGAAACTGGAAATCAAATGAGGTGCCCTTTTGACTCTGAATTGTTTGTACTGATGCAGCAGACAAAATCCGACTTTTTCAGAAAAGCAACTAGGGAAAAAATGGACTGAAATATTGTCTCTGCTAAAGAGTCTCTCTCCAGAAGTAGTTCACTTTATTGCTACTAATAGTCTGTCTTCAATCTTCCCAGTAAAATAATTGTTTCATAAATACAGCATCTCTTTCTTATAGGCTGTTCTAATCTTCCAGTCTTCATGAATGGTACTTTCACCTTGAAGTGCACCCTTTGTTCACATTCAGTAGTGTATTACACTATGTAGCGGCTAGCAGGGGAGTATGTAAGACATGGCAAGCTACACTGAGAGTGGCTCTTTATAACTTGGACACAGTACTAAGAGTCTTCTGTAAATATTTGTTTTTAAAGAAGAAACATTTTCACTTGATTTGGCCCCATCAAATGCAACTATCCGAAAATTCCACAGGGAAATCAAAGACATTGCTTATAGCTCATTTCTTCCTTGAAATATGCTCTCAATATTCAAGCTTTGCAAGTGTCTTTGTTCTTTTATTTTTTGTATGAATGAGTTTCCTAAGGGACACACCAGAGTATTGCTGGAGTAAATTGCAAAGGTACATTATTGGTAGTGTCAGAACTGATGTTAATAACACAAAATAATAAGCATGAAAGGTCATGTTTCAGTCTTCTCTCTTTTAAAAATAGCTAACTTCCCATTGCTTTATGAAAGAATCTACACACTGGCAGCAGAGATGGTTTAAGAAACCTTAGGATCTGGTCCTAACAATCAGAGGAGGCTTTGGATACATCTACACTGCAATAAAAGACCTGCAGCATGGCTGTGGCTGGTCCAACAGCTGATTCGAGCTTGCGGGCCTCAGGCTGCAGGGCTACAAATTGTAGTGGGAAGTTTGTGCTCCGGCTTGAGTCTGGGCTCTGAAACCCTGCAAAGAGGGTGGGTCTGAGAGCCCTGGTTCCAGCCCGAGCTTGAAGATCTGCACGGCAATTTTTAGCTCTGCAGCCTGAGCCCTGTAAGCCTGAGTCAATTGACCTGGTGTCGCAGAGTCACCGGGCGATGCTCTGGAACTACGCCATACGAAGCCAGTCAGGACTCTGGGGGAGCATGCCTCTTCTCTCTGAGCACACTGTGTCCAGGGCAAGAAACTTACCCAGCTTCGACCTTCCTGGGTCTGACCTTGGAGCATTCAGCATCCCCTTTTCACACCGTGCTCTTCCCACAGCAAGTCAGCACAGGCGAGGCTCCTGGGGAAGCCAGAGGTCCCTACACCCCAACTCCGCAGTCAGATGTGACTCTCAGACAGCCAGTAAAACAGAGGTTTATTAGATGACAGGAACACGGTCTAAAACAGAGCTTGTAGGCACCGAAAACAGGACCCCTCAGTCAGGTCCATCTTGGGGGGTGGTTCTGGACCTCCCTCTGTTTCCCCAGCCAGCTCCAAAATGAAACTCCCCCCAGCCCATCCTCTGGCCTTTGTCTCTTTCCTGGGTAGGGAGGCCACCTGATCTCTTTGTTCTCCAACACCTTCAGTTGGCACTTTGCAGGGGAGCGGCCCAGGCCATCAGTTGCCAGGAGACAGGGTGTTGGCCATTGTCTGTGCTGACTCCTGCACAACCCTGCCCTCTAGGGCTCTGCAACAATCACCTTTATCCACACCTTTATCCCACCATCTAGATACTTAAGAAATGCATAGGGGAAACTGAGGCACCCACACAGTATTCAGAGAAAACCTTAAGAACATTCCCACTTCCACAAATCTGGTCTCTGAGACTTGGTGACACAGGGTTTTTATTGCAGTGTAGACATACCCTTTGTTAACCATAAAGCAGGGGTAGACTGCGGTAGCTAAGGTACTGAACTGGGTCTGGGGCTCAAGTGAGGAGGGAGGGGTGAAGTCTAAAATATTTACTAAATGTTTCCTGAAATTTTACCTTCTACTATAGTGGCGGAGGGAGGGAATTGGGGTAGATAACCTGGGAGGGCTTGGGTGCTGGAGTCAGCTGGGCCAATGGAGGCAGGTGACAGGCCTTACCAGATCTGATCATGAGCTACGAAGTTGAGTTGTTGGGTGGGTTTGGTACTTTTCTGAGCCATCCTCCTACTCTGCTGGGTGTAGCCTTCCCTCAGGTCAGATGCCTGAGACTGAGCCAGCCCTACCCCACCCTGCACTGCCTCAGGTGTTACTGGGAGATGGTGGCAGAGTTTGGGCTGTGGCCTGGGCAGACTGCACAGTAAAGAAGTCCTGGCAGTAACAATGCTATTCCCCAGGCTACCATTACCCCCCTCGCTGGAACCAGCACACCCAGAGCCAACTCCTTGGCATCTCCTCTCCTCTTCGGCATCCCCAGAGCCGGCTTCGAGTCCTTTGCATGCCCCCTTCCCCATGGGCAGCATGTGGGAGCTCCGAAGAGACAGAGCTGCCCCCCACCGGCAGCCAGCACTAGCAGCCCAAACTTCTCTGATGCTGCCATTTTCTATGGGCACTGGGGGGAGACACAGCACTTGCCTCTGAAGCTGAAGCAGCAGCACTACCGGGGGACAAACTTTTACTGAATGTGTCAGGATCGGGGTTGGGGGAGGCTTCACCCCTCTCCTTCCCCACCTTGTGGTGCCCCGACTAGGGCTCAGGAGATATTCATTCAATTTTTGGCTCTGCCGCAGACTCCCTGTGTGACCCTGGCCAAGTCATTTAATCTCTGTGTCTCAGTTCCCCACCTACAAAATGGAGATGATAATGTGCATTAAATTAAAAGACTCTTTCTATAATAAAAGAAAAATACACTTCTTTAAATCAAGAGATCATCTTTCAAACTGGGAAGTGGTCTGACTACTGAGGTCACCAAGATCCAGAAATTATTATTTCAGTGTTAAGACTAGAGTTAATATACTAAAAATGATGATTAATTACATTAAAAAAATATTGTCATTGGACAAACAAAAATGTGCCATAGAATTTTCTTAAATGTCCACAACAGATAATAAACACATCATGTCAGAAATGTTGCCTCCAAAACAAGAAACAGGAAAGTGGAGTGTTTCCAAACGCAGTTAGTAGTGAGAACAGTCAACCTAAAAAAATTTATTGAAACAACCCAACAAACAATAATAGCTCAATTAACATATTGGGTCCCAAAGAACTTGTTCACAAAGGAAATTGACAAAATGAATTACTGTAATGATGATTGTCTCAGGTTAAATAACACTTAATGGATATATTGAACTTTGATTTATGAGCCTATTGACTTCCTATGAAGAAAGACACCTTTAGTCTGTGTTAAGAGATGAATGACGTCACCGCTTCAAGCACAGATGGATTTTTCCAAAGTGGCAGTGATTGACTCAGCTAAGTCCTGGAAATGTGTAAATCAGAGAAGTCTTTTGATGCTAGATCATTTAACCATTTGAAAAGGCAAGTTATTGTGAATCATAGTACAAAATTAACATATCTATAAACATTATAGGGGAAGAAAATAACCAATGCCTTCACATAATCCAAAATGAATAACAGTGACTACAAATATATCCAATGCTGTAGGTTTCTTCTAGAGATATTCTTCTCTGTTGCCTTTCAGAAGCACCAATATGACTATTTCAATAACCAAAACTTATTCTATTGGTCAACCCCTACTACTCTATCCTGATCCTCTTATTTGGAGTTTTTCACTTTCCTATTGGGGGTAACTTCTCTATTTGTTAGATGAAACTGTAGCATCGGGAGTATCTGAATTCAGTAGGCAAAACTGCACTTGTAACTCACATGCTTTATATAGCATTTGATTTTATTTCTCCAAGGGAGAAGAGAAACAGTGGAGAGGAGACATGGATCTTAGTTGGATGCTTGGTGTCTTTGCACATGTGCAGAGAGTAGGGCAGGGTAATTTAAAAAATCCAGAAACTTCCAGAATAGGGTGCGGTAGTTACCAAACATGCTCAATAGTTGTTCTGAGACCCTGTAGGAAGTTTTTCATTGTGAGCTATCCATCTGGCAGGTCACAGCCTCATCATCCTCTGGGAGCTGAGCCAATCAGTGAGCAAGAGGGGGGAAGGTTTTACACAGAAGAGTTAAAAAGATCCCTATGAAATCAGCAGCTGATTAATGCAGGACCAAGCACTGTGTTTGCTATGAGGACTGGGTCTCAATACCTGTAACCACTTTGAATACAGGTATGTGCTATTCTAGATTTATGTACTAGAGAAGCCCTCCATTACAGTGTGGTCCATCAGAGTGTGTTTTATGGACCTAGAGAGAGAGCTGGAGGGAAGCATTAGTCACCCCGAGAGGCTACAGAGACTGTGTAACTCACATTTGGCTATAACTAGGATTCCGTTTCAGTTAAAAAGAGAAAATATGGCAACACTTAGTGAGATAAAGGTTTGCAACTTCTTGCTTGACTTAATATGGCTTATTGGGGTGCTCTCTAGAGCGAGACCCTTATAGAGACACAGGTAATGGATATGTGAGGTGCTGATCCCAAGCCCTGTACTACTTTGCATATAGGCTACACATTTCAGTGTCACCAGCAATTAGCAAATGGGTCAGCTATTAACACAAGGGCTGGAATGCTGTTAGCTGTGGAAACCCCATGCTGTTTGTTTACTAACAAACCTATTGAAATGTTTGAAAGTACAGGTGAGTCTCATCTTACGTGGGGGTTCCGTTCCGCGGTTAGCGCGTAAAGCGAAAACTGCATATAGTCAAAATTACGTTGAGTTGAATGGCGGGCGGAATCGCCCGCACTACAGGTACAGTATTAAAATTGTTATTTTCCTCTCTCTTTTTTGTTTTTGCTGACTGCGTAAAGCTGAAATCGCGCATGTTAAATGCGCGTAAGATACGACAGACCTGTACTGAGATGCTGCCATTTCTCAAGCTCCGAAGAGTCCAGGTGACACTCTGCATACTATGTTCACTCTATGAAGACTGAAAAATCATCTCAGAGAGAAGATTAGAGAGGTGTGTACATGTGCGTGCGTGTGCAGAATTATGAAAATTGTTGGAGGTTAAACTGGGAACCTGAGTAACAAGTCCACACAATTCAGGCTTAATCAATTTTTGCCTTTATCTGTATAATTTTAGACAGAAATATTGTCACTTACAATATTTGAACATGTTTTTTATGCCAAACAATAACAGATAAGACAGAATAGGTGAATGGATCCAAGTTACCGTATTCCCAGGCACTGGGAATTCTCCTGTACTTCATGATGGCCATTGCCTCCCCTGATCCCTTGGTCTCGTCTGTCAGTTCCTTTCCTTTAATTTTTGGTCCAGTGTTTCTCCAGTTTGGGCCATGTTCACTAGAATTATTATACATTTTCAATTTCTGTATTACTTAACTTTTCTCCAGTCAGCTTTTAGAATATTACACACTTTTTTATGTAACCCATGTGTTACACATGCACAAGTTTCAATTTACCCAACTTTTGCATTTTTTGTGGTTTATGTAGTTTTTATGTCATGCTGTTTAATGTCACCCTGTTCCTCGGTCTTCCAAATAAAAGGCTTCTTGTTGTTACAATTGTGTGTATTTTTTCACCTCAAAACTTCCAGCACAACATGTTACCTTTGTTCTGTTGGCAATTACATCATTTAAAAGAGATGAGCTATTCTACGTAAAAGAAGAACTGGGAAAACCACACTTATGCCAGCAACACTTCTGGGCCTAAATGTTACCTCATCTAAACTCATTCACTGTCCATAGGTACAAGTCATTAAAAAATAGCTATCAAAGATTTTAATCTTACCATTAACAATCCTTCATTCTATATGTTAATACCATATTCAGTATGTCATCCCATTCTATCCCTTAATCTATTAAGTGTTGGGATTCCCTCTGAGACTTCTTTCTAGTTGGCTTCCCAAGAACACAGTTCAACTCCAGACTTTGTCACATATGTATCTTTATTTGGCATACAGCAATGCTACGCTGTGTTGATTAGGACTCATATGTGGGGTGGATGCAGAGTACATCACAGATCAAAATTTACACAGAAATGTTCTTCTTTTATATACCTTTACTCATTTCATTGCATTTACTATGTATTGCATTATTCATTTGGGGATTAGCCTGGTTACTTTGCAGGAACCCATCCCTTTACAGCATGCTCTGTCCATGTATTTTCTCTGTATGACTTACTCTTTACCTCATCTTTACATTTCCAACCTAGCTTGCTTGGCCATTGGCATCTTATTTTTTGTCATTGCACAGTTGGCACTATCCAGATGGGAAGTGATGGGTCTGTGGGATTGGAAGGCCTCATGTAATATAAGGAAATCTTCCCTCAAGGGAAGAAGGTAACATAAGGTATCCCAGATATATGGTGTCTATTGTTCTTGATATGGGTATTTCTTTATTGTGTCTTGTCCCTTGGCAGGGCTCAGTGGAGATGTAGTTCCAGAGAGGAGAGTCCTCCTAAGGAACTCTGAGGTTTTCCACAGCGCACACTTCATCTGATAAGTGACCAGAGATCTTCAGTATGTTGTACAGGCTTTTATCAGGATGACCTACAGTAGAGGTGAAACTTGTTAAGGCTGCAGAATTGGGACTAGTGGTTTACTCATGGTGAGATCCCTTTGATGGCGAATTTGGGGAAAATGTTTGCTACTGAAGTGATCTGACTAACTTTTCTCTAATTTACTTCTTCTGAATACTGCTGTGTAAGAGGGAGTGTGCTGAAAGATTTTTGTTGAGCTGTGGTGATGATTTGTATGCAAAGAAAATGTATGGGGAATAATTTTCAGTACATTTATTTGTCAGTAACCGCAGAGCTCCCATTCACAAGCTTCTTCAAAAGTACTGGGCAAGGGCAACAACAATGATATGATTTAGGTTCTGACCTGTATAAAGAACTAGATCTTCTTACTCTGTGTCAGCAAGGGTGGTGGGTGAGCCACAGGTGCAGAGAGACTAGCCCCTGGCCTGCCCCGCCCCGTCTGCCTGAGGCCCCACCCCTCTTCCCCCACCAAAGCACAGAGGCCCCTGCTCCATCCCTGGGCTGCCCTCCCCTACCCTGGAGCACTGGTCAGTGCATCCCCAGTGCCGGGGGTCTTCCACTGCTGGGCGGCCCCAGCCACCCCAAGTCCTAGACACAGGCTGGCCACTCTAGCTCCAGCCCCACACAGCAGGCTTCCTGAAAAGCCTGGGCTGGGTCAACTAGCAGCAAACAGGAGGGCGCCTTGGAGCAGAACATGGGCAGAGCCATGCAGGGCTGTTTGGGGAGGCACAGCTTTCCCCAGCCTATGCTACACGCCACCCATGCATGACAGTTTCACAAGGGGGGAAGACACCAGGAGCCCTCTTCAGGGCTAAACACAGCTGCAGTCCCTGTTGTGTCCTGCATGCAGAGACTATTTACTCCTTTCAGCACCATGAGCACAAGCCACTATAAAGTGGGTGGAGAGAGATCGGAGGGCCTATTGCCCCTTGTTATTGCCCAGCAGATCTGTCTATGTATGCAGCTGGAGGGAGCATGCTGCACCTTTCTGAGGTATAATCCCTCCCAGATCTCCTCCTGGTAGTTTGGCTTCAAACTTCCTGCCATGCAGGCCAGTGTCCCTCATTGAGATTGACATTTGCAAAAGCTGGAATTAATTCAACTGCAACAATATTGTTGGCAAATGTATTTTTTTGTTCTGGCTTCTCATCTGAAGATAAATGCCTCATTAATCTTAGACATATCATGCTAAGAGTATTATTGAAGTTAGACAGAATGATGAGTAACATTCTAGGGAGCACAGATTGGTACACGCAGGAATAGATTTGCCCATTAGTCTCCCTGAATTCAATACAAGCAACCTCCTTTGTTCCTGATGCTGCAGGCTGGGGCCTGCTGATCTTCCCCTTACCCCATTGCTTCCTATGAAATTAATACAAGATAGACAGAGTGCATTATATTAATTGGTACTCACCTATGTTTCCTTGCCAAAGAAAGGTAGAGGAAGAAGGGGCAAGTGTCTTGAAGCCATCACTACACCTTATGAGCAAGAGAAATAAGCAGTAAATTCAATGCAAAATGAAAAAGTAAATATTTAGAAGGGATTCTCCAATTGTCGCTCTTCTCCCCTTAGTTGTGGTTTTTTACATAATTAATATTTTACTGAAGTTTCATGATGATTTCAAGTACAAGTGATATGGATGATTTACTCATACGCTGCATCAGTGTCAACAGAATTTAATCTACAGTACAGGGAAACAATAGCAAGATACTGTGTTTATACATTAAGTTTAAAACTGTGCAAATGCAACAGGTGTAATTGGCATTAAATTAAGTATAAGAAAAGGAGGACTTGGTCACAAGGTCTCAACTGATGAGGTAAGAAATTCACTATGACCTCTACATGCAGTGACCGCTGAACTGTTTCTAAATGAGGTTCTATTTATCTACTCTGGTCAAGTAGGTCTTATTTACAATGTTTTTAGTCTGCTAGTTTATTCATAGATTCAAAGTTCAGAAGGGACTATTGTTATTATCTATTATCCTGCATAACACAAGCCACAGAATTTCCCTGAATTAAATCCTGTTTGAACTGCAGCATATCTTTTAGAAAAACATCCCAACTTGATTTAGAAACAGTCAGTGATGGAGAATCCACTACAAACCAAGTTGTTCCAATGCCTAAATACCTTTGCTGTCAAAAATTTGTGCTATATTTCCAGTCTGAATTTGTCTAGCTTCACCTTCCAACTATTGGATCCTGTTATATCTTTGTCTGCTAGTCTGAAGAGCCCATTATCAAATATTTGTTCTTCATGTTGGTACTTATACACTGTGTTCAAGTAAGCCATTAAACTTCTCTGTTAAAATAACTAGATTGACCTTCTTGAGCATATCACTATAAGGCAGGTTGTCTAATCCTTTAATCATTCTCATGGCTCTTCTCTGAACCTTCTCAAATTTATCAACATCTTTCTTGAATTGTGGACACCAGAACAGTCCAGTTGAGCCTGACCAAATATTCTCCGGAGCCATATAGCACCTGGAGAAAACCCACAAATTGGGGCCTGAAGCCGAATGCCCACAGAGTGCCCAGAAGATACCCATGGTCCATCTGGTCAAATGCCTTCTCCTGATCCAGAGACAGGAGGGCAAACGACAGACCCTCTCTTCACCCAAGTTCAAGGAGAATAGAACAAATAGACGTTGCAGAAGATGGTATGCCCTTGGACAGTGTAGATCTGGTCAGGATGGACCATGTCCGCCAGCACAGACCCCAGTTGAAGTGAAATGGCCTTCACCACAACCTTATAGTCCATGCTGAGAAGCGAGACAGGACGCCAATTCCTAAGGTCGCGGCGGTCCCACTTCTTCAGAAGCACGGCGGGCACGGCTCGCCTGCACAACAGAGGGAGGACCCCGCTACCCAAGGACTTGGCCCAGACGGTAGCAAGGTATGGGCCGAGGACATCCCAGAACATGCGGTAGAACTCCACGGTCAACCCATTCATGCCCAGAGATTTATTGGTGGGCATGAGATGGAGGGCTTCCGAGAACTCAGCCAGAGTGAGAGGTAGCTCCAGCTGGTCTCAATTGCCTGCTCTGACCGGGAGTTCATCCCAAAGCATCCCACAGGCAACGTAAAAGGCCCTGACCCTCTCACACATCTCCACTGGATCCATGAGTGAGGCACCATCCTCTGCCAAAAGGCAGATGATGTGCTTTTTTGCCCTCCTCTTTTTCTCCAGGGCATAGAAGAAGTGGGAACCGCAATCCATCTCCCGCAGGAGACAGATGCGGGATCAAAACAAGGCACCCTGGGACTTAAGGTCGTTGAGGGCCTGGAGCATCTCCTGCTTCTCACGGCATGCTCCGCAGAGGGATGGTTCCCCGGGACTGGCAGCCGGACACCTCTCCAGCTCTAAGACCTCCCGCTCCAACTGTTCTATTTCCATATCCCTCTGCCGGCTGGTCCCCCGGGTGCAAACTTTCCCCACATCCCACCACCATTGCGCCAAGGGAAAGGCCTGCCTCTACCCTCACCAGGCCAGCCAGAACTCCTGGAAGGGCACCATGAAGCCCATGTCCTCCAATAAGCTATTATTAAAGTGCCAATAGGCGAGCACTGCCCTCTCCGAGAGGAGAGAGGCTGTCACGGCCACCAAATGGTGGTCCAAGAACGGGGCTGGCTGGATGCTGGAGGTGTGGGCCAGCAAAAAATGGTGACGAGATAGGTAAATGCAATCCAACTGGGAGTGGTGCGACCAATCGACCTCCACCCAGACATACGTAACATAAAGGTGGATTAATCGTCCAGGTAGGTGGTGGTTGCGCCAGACGTCCACCAAGGAGTGATGATCTCTGATCTCAGGGAGGATGCCTGTGGCAGCCTGGAACTACTCGATCCTCATGCGGTCCCACTCTTCGAGGGTGGTGTTAAAATCCCCGTCCAGGACCAGGCACTCGTGAGAATCTAGAGATCTGAGGAAGGTGGACACCTGCTGGAAGAAACACACCCGATCTGGGCCCGATGTCTGGGCATAGATGTTGACTAAGTTCAAAGTCAGCCCCTCCACCTAGGTCTGAAGGTGCAGCAGGTGACTTGGAATGAACTCGGCTGTTCCCAGCATCTTGGGCTGCAGGTCAGGGGAGAACAGGGTTGCCACACCACCCTCACAAACTTAAAGGTGGCTAAAGTACATCCTGTCCCCCACCAGTCGCCTTCTAGCTTCAGCGGCTGGGTCCGTATGGGTCTCCTGCAGGAAGTTTACCGAGTACCCCCCCGCCCCGAAGGAAGGAGAGCACCTGACACCTGCGGACATCCACCCTACAGCCCCAGGTGTTCAGAGTGGCAAAGATGGTCGGCAACATAAGGAGGGCTGGGGAGGATCCTCATGAGCAGGCACGCCAGCAGTTCCCATAGGACCCCACAGCAAATCGTGACCAATCCCAAAAGCCATCAGGGAGTCACAGAAGCAGTGGGTCTACCGGTAGGCCACAACATTCTGCCTCCTGTTCCCTTTGTCCTCCCCCAAAATGGCCCTCATGGCTCGGAGAACAAGATGAAAGTCCCCCCCAGCACTGGAGAGCGAGCTGCACCCTGTCCCTGGAACCATGGGTATCAGTAAGAAAGAGTATAGCTTGTCCTGAGGTACCTGGGGGGCTAGGGTCATAGACCCCTGACTGTCTCCCGGTTGGGTCCTGATACTGGCCGAGTGGCCTAACCTCGGCACTGGAGACTGTGGCAGAGGGAGGACAGCAACCCCAGGCAGGCCAGGAGAAGGAAACACAAAAACTGCCTCCTGGGGGCCATTGTAGAAAGAAAACGAGGCAAAAAAGGCACTAGAGAAGTGAAAAGTATTATTATGAATTCATTAAAAAACTCTGATTAGCACTAATGTTAGCCTATGAGGGACTTTCAAGTGTTTGAGGTTTGCTGCGCTGGGGAAGTTTTCCAGATGCCTGGTAGGGCCCTGGAGCGTGATGGAAGGCTTTCCAGGGAGGATAAGTGTTAGATCAGAGGATCTGGATCTGAATTCATTTGTCTATTCAGGTCTGATTTGTAACTATCTGTGATTATGCTTAAAACCCTATAGCAGGGGTCGGCAACCTTTCAGAAGTGGTGTGATGAGTCTTCATTTATTCACTCCAATTTAAGGTTTTGCATGCCAGTAATACATTTTAACGTTTTTAGAAGGTCTCTTTCAATAAGTCTATAATATATAACTAACCTGTTGTTGTATGTAAAGTAAATAAGGTTTTTAAAATGTTTAAGAAGCTTCATTTAAATTTAAATTAAAATGCAGAGCCCCCCAGACCAGTGGCCAGGACCCAGGCAGCGTGAGTGCCACTGAAAATCAGCTCACGTGCCACCTTCGGCATGCGTGCCATAGGTTGCCTACCCCTGCCCTATAGTAATTTCCCGAATACTCTGGAGAGAGAAATTGTCTGTGTAGTAGTTTGGACTACAGCCCCATAAGGTATGATCACAATCTTATAGAAAGAAACTGGTACACAAGGTTATTTCAGAACAAGAGCATTTTGGATAGTTAGCAACAGACTATGCTTCTAACTGGTGAAGCAACGGTGTTTCATAACATAGCTCCTGTGTGGTCCATGACAATCTACAGTGACATATACACAATTTCTAAGCACTAAAAGTATAATTTGGGGCACAGTTCTTTCCCCTGGCAACATGTTCTAAAGTATTTCGAGCAAGTGATTAGAGTTAATCAAGTTTATCATCAAATTGTTGAGAACCTTGCAATAGTTTCATTTTATAAACGAATTATGAGTCTCCAATTATGAGATATGGAAATCAAATGGCATCCATTCAAGCCTGGAAGATAGAGTAACTGTTCCTCCTCTATCAGTTCTAGAACATGCCTTGCTAGGTAGGCAGTTAATCCTCACTTCTGAGATTTGCTGTGTCCCTGATCTGAATTGTTACCTCTGCTTGAACAACAAAAGGACCAAAACAAGAAACAGAAAACAGAGAGAGAGGAAAAAGCCTAATTATTGTTTTCAGCAATACAATTAGCCTCCTTAATTGTCTCTCCTCAGTGATTTAAACCAACTTTAAACATCTACAGGGAGACAAACAAGCTATTCCTGTAACAACTGAGTGAATCTGAAAAAGGGGGAGTAAATACAAACTTTCCACTGTAATTTTTTTCCAGAGTATGAATAAAAAAAACCATAAAGAGCCTTCTCACAGTAGCATCAACAAACATTCAGTTTACAGGGGTTCAAACTTTGGTAAGAATTTTGTAGTTATATCACTCTCTGTACAATTAAGTCTGTACCTTTTAGCCTCAATCCTTGCATGCCAACTTTCTCCATGAAAAGCTTAACAGAATAAGACTCTCCTAGAGCAAAAATAGAGATAGTTCAATGGCAAGTTGTTTACAAGTATATTTTGTCTACCACTTCTCTTGCTTTACATTTGCTATGTTGTGGAAGTCTCTATACTGGGTACTTCAATTTCAATTGTTCCTCTTGTGACACTGAAGGAATAAAGAATCCTATAGAGTACTTTGTGCTTTTGCATTATATCCTTTTAACTTTCCAAACCTTTAGAGGGAGTATATTAAGATGAGCTAGGTTCAAGTCTCATTCACAAGAGAACTACACTGTATTTACTTTTTTTTTTCCTTTTCTTCTTAAAAATTCTTTTCATGTTGCTTTTCTAAAGATGCCACTCTGACATACCTGGAATCTGCTAGCTCTGTGAAGCTCCAATGTACTTATGCAACTGCATAAGTATAGTCCTGCCATGAGTGCAGGGGACTAGATGACCTCTCAAGGTCCCTTCCGGTCCCATGATTCTATGATTCTGTGCTTAACTTTAACCACATAAATAGACCCATTGATTTTCATGGGGCTACACACATACTTGGAGTTACTCATGTGCTTATGTACCTTGATGAATATGGACTTAATTCACAAAACAGTGGCATTGCAATCTTTCCTACAATGTCTTGTCTGTATGCCTCAACCCTGACCTACAGCACTACCTATAGGGGTAATAGGAACCTGCATTATCCAATGTTCTTGCAATCTATGTGTTGTGAAGGTCAACACATTGGTGTCAGTTAGTGCTGAATGTTGCAGTTGATTATTCTGTGGATGCCTCCCCACTAAGAACTTGACTGAGACCACCAACTAATTTAAGATTGGGACTCAAATCAGATATCATATAACAATGTTATGTTTTTGATATGATGTGTTTGCTCGCTTGTATGGGTATTAAAACGACAAAAATGTTTTCAGTGAACAGTAAATGCATTTTGGGAACACTGAAACTATTTATAAATTCAGGTCAAATATGATGAACAGTTTCATCTAAAAAACATAATATTTTTCCAGAAACATTGAATTGTTTTTTGTTGACATTTTCAAAGTAAATGTTTGACATTTGATTTCAAATTGACATTCATTTTGAAAATGTCAGTTTGAATTTACATTTCATTCCAAAATCTTGTTTCAAAACAACATTCAAAATGTTTAGCTAACTTGATTTATTTATTTGTTTTTTTTCATTTCAGCGATAAAACAAAAAAAATCAGTTTTTGGTTTAAAATGAAGAGGATTTTTACATTTTTCAGTTTTGCCACCAAACCCAACAAATCCATTATTCACTAAACCCTAGTGGATATATAAAGTAAGCAGTAGCTTTGCACTAAAGAATCATTTAACTTAGATTTTGGATAATGCTAGTTGTCAGTTGTGGTGCAATTTTTAAAAAAAAGCCAAGAATTATATCAGGAAACTATTTCCTGTCTGTATAACTCTAACTGCCTAAGCATTTAGTTTAGCTGAATTTAAGATGGTTGGTAATAACATGACCTGGTGATATTAAGTAATATTATAGCTTCTAGATAACTAGATTATGTTAGCAAAAGGTAATTTTTTTCAACAATGGGTAGTACTCAAATTGTATTAAAATTTAAACCCACATATTTGCATATTTTTATATGTTACATATATGACACATTTATAACATAACTGTCCTATTGCTGGATGCGCATTTGGCAGATGTATTCTCCCACTTTTGCCACAAACTTTCTTTTTGCTTACACGTTGGCAGTCTTCTGACTTGGATCAAATCATTTCTGGTTTCATGGCAGCCTGAGGCTTTGTGATTCCATACACTATCTCCTCTTTACACATAGGCATGTGCTGGGCTTGTGCCTTTTTATGTGTTAAAGGACTGTCTAGTAATTTATTCAAATCAAGTTGAGTTCCCTGATTTATGAACTTTTCATGAACTTTTGGTGGATTTGTTGCAAACACTGTCCTGTCCTGAATCATTTCATCGTTCACAGCGGCAACTTTAATTAATCCACAGACACTTGGATCTTGCACTTTGTTACAAAATGGATAGCACATCAATTTGAAGTTAGCTTTTGGGTTGACATATTCATCAAACTTATTGAGCTCAGCTCTCTTTTTTCATTTCAGATGACTAATAGATTTTAAGGCCAAAAGGGACCATTATTATAATCTAATTGAACCTCCTGCATAAAACAGGCCACAGAATTTCACCCAGAGATTCCTGTATCTGCACCCTGGTATTCTAAATATTTCTCCTTCTCTTTTCCACCCAAAATAAACAGACAACAGCTTCTCCCTCTTCATCTTTGTATTTCTGGGGATCTTTTGGATACTTTTTTGAATTTCTTCAGCTATGGCTACACTATAGCCTAGGTTGATATAACTTATGTTGCTCGAGAGTGTGCATAAGCCACCCCCTGTAAGCGACGTCAGTCATACTGACCTAAGTGTCAGTGTGGACAGAACTATGTCGGCAGGAGAGCTTCTCCTGCCAATATGGTTACCGCTGCTCATTGGGGATGGATTAATTAAGTTGATGGGAGAGGTCTCTCTTGTCAGCTGCTCCACTGTAAACGTTCTAGTGTAGCCATAGCCTTCTCCTACTCAGGAAGGGTCTTGCTTTCTCAGTTCAACCTAGGATCATGGTGACCCTATATACTGTGGTGTCTGGTGAGTTAGAAATTCATAGATTGATTAGACCTGGCAAGCTAGAAATGAAAAGCTCTATATCCCATTATCTATTAATGTGCCTAAACCATCTTGTTTTTTATATCATAGTTTTAAGTTACCCATGCAAGTTCTGAAGAACAAGTTTACCTTGTGGTTTGTTGTTAAAGCTGAAAAATGAACCATGATTACAAATCGAGAAATGATATACCATGAATTTGATATTTTAGTTAGTGATAGAAACCATCCATGCAAATAGGTTTTAAAGTGAAAGCTATACCAGCAAATGTTAATATGCATATGCAGCAGGGAAGATGTTAAAGCCAAAAGGTCTGAAAATATGTGTACACTGACAGGAGATTGGGGGAAATGTGCTGAATCACTTTCAATGATGGACATTTCAAAATAGGGCACAGATGTCTAATTTAAATACAGAAATTTCCTTGGTATCTTATTAATTGTTACTATGTTTTTTTCCCCTTTATTTTATTGACACATTTAACTTTACTCATTCTGATTTGCTTTGTCAGCTACTGAAGCTGACAGATAATCCACACTTTGAAAGATGACAAATCATTTCAAATGGACATGAAATTTAGTTGAAACTATGAATTTTTAAAATATTGAAAACTTTTTGTTAATGTCAGTTGTGATAGGTGAAGGTGTGTGTCTGATGCATCGGAGGATTTGGAGGGTGAAATCTTGGCTCCATTGAAGTTAATGACAAAACACCCATTGATTTCAATGGGGCAAAGACTTCACCAGTAGTTTTTATCTATTTAACTATCTGCATTTTTAATGTACACATCAATGTTGAATCTGAGCATTAGTTTAAAATTAGGATATGGATATTCCTATCTTCACTAAATGACTCATTTGATTCTGTGATTTGTAACATATAGTGAGGTGTAATTAATTAATATTTTAAACAGTTTGAGATAGTTTGATAAAAAGAGCATGAACTTGTAAAGTATCTTATTCTTATTGCATTTAATATACCTGTATGTTTGGATTTTAGTAGAGCTGCTCAAAAATTTTGAAAGTTTTTTGACTGCAAAATGGCTTCGTGACTAAAAACATTTTTGTGTAAGATTTTCATTTTAGATATTTCATTGAAAAACCAAAAACTGAAAATCAAGCTTACTTTGGTTAAAACTTTTCAGTTTTCAAAACCCGAAAACTATTTTTTCTACCAAAAGCTGAACATTTTTACTGAAAACAGTTTATCTGAAAATTTTCCCCATTAAATTTTGTGGGTTTATTTAAAATTCCTTTAATTATTTTTAGAAACAAGGTGGGTGAGGTAACATCTTTTATTGGACCAACTTCTGTTGTGGAGGAGGACACGATTTTGAGCTCCACAGAGCTCTTCCTGAGGTCCAGAGAAGGAAACCACAGAGTCAGAGCTAAATAAAAGGTGAGACTGATTAAGCATAAGACTGTAAGCACATGTTGTATAACTCCACTTAAAATGAAGTGGGCAATTAACACCTCTGCAATCGTAGGACAATGGATGGACAGCAGCGTGTGTTATAAGTTTTGTAATGGGCCATAAAACCATTGTTTATGTTAAATCCATGGTTTTTAGCATCTAGCAGAGTTACAAATTTAAGTTCCCAGGCTCATCTTTTGAAGATATTGTGCAGGTTTCCTCTGAGAATGAGGACGGAAAGGTCAGATATGGTTTGATCACTTCTAAAAAGTGATGACCAACAGGTGATATGGTGTTTTTGTCTTTGTCTAGAGACAATGACAGACCTCTTTAAAGCTACAAAGAATCCTGTGGCACCTTATAGACTAACAGACGTTTTGCAGCATGAGCTTTCGTGGGTGAATACCCACTTCTTCAGATGCAAGATGACTTGCATCTGAAGAATTGGGTATTCACCCACGAAAGCTCATGCTGCAAAACGTCTGTTAGTCTATAAGGTGCCACAGGATTCTTTGTTGCTTTTACAGATCCAGACTAACACGGCTACCCCTCTGATACTCTTTAAAGCTGAGTGCTAAGCACTTTCTTTCAGGTTAAATGTAAGAGCAATTAAATGCCTCTTTATGTGGTGATAGATGGAAACAATATGAGGCTACTGCCCAGGGCACTGGGCTGCATGCTGAAGACTGAGCAGGCCCAAACTTCATAGTCTGAGGGGTTTCTTTGGGAGTGGGTGACAATTTACGGGCTAAGGGATTGTTTGAGAAACCTCGTATGTGTTAGAGAAGAGGAGAAAAACCACTAGACAGCAAGAGAAGCAGTTATGAGTGTCGCCCAAAGAGAGAGCAGGGACAAATATTCTTGGGTACTAGACAGGCAGACTTAGAGATTTCTAAGCAAAGAACCTGTCTGCTGTTATCTATTTCAACTGTCTTCAGGGAAACAGGACTTTGTGTCCTTTCTTTGTAAATGAACACAGCTGCACCAAGGAATAGACCTGCTTGTGTCTCAATTACTCCTTGTAACAGAAACAACCTTGCATATTGTTAAACAGCACAGGCCAAAGGGGCAGTAATATCTTATGTAAAATTACCACTTACTATTTACATGTGTAAAGAAGAATAAGGAAAAGCTGTCACATTTGTGTGCACACTGATGATAGATAATAAATCCATGGTAGGAGATATGAATGATGGTTACTCTCTTTAACTATATTGCTTAGCCTAGCAGTCTCGTAACATGTGACTAATATGCTACCTTCATTATGTAGCACCCCATTGGATAGGGTACATCATGCTTACATAACAGTCCACTCCCCTCCTCCCCCTCAAATTCTACAAAAACAGGACCACAACTGGCTGAAGAAAGAGGACACAGTTCCATCACCTTCTGTTAGTTAAATGTGTGCACTGAACCTTTTCTCTCTATCAATTTTTATGATTACATTTAAAGAGATGCATGCTTAGATAAGAGGTTTATATTCCAGTTCCTCCTTTATATGGTTGATTATAAATAGGCCTCCTTAGAAGGCAATGTGGTCCAGCAAATATGGTAAGGGATATGGCTTCAGCAGACCTAGGTTCTATTCTGAACACTTCCATTGACTTGATATGCTACCTTAAGCAAATGTCTCTCTGTGCATATTTCTATTTTAATGCTTTTGGATCTAGTTCTCCATCTACTCCATAATACTGCAGAGGGTGAACTCACCCCTGTGCCAAAAGCCTATGCATCTCTTAAATCACTTTCTATTTTGAGTGAGTCTTAAGTAGAATATAGGCTTAAGAATCTCAAACCCCTCCATCCCTAGTGTTTCATTTGATCTTCATAAACTTCAGTCCATTTCCTCTGAGAACCTGGTCTGAAATTGTTTGCATATTTGCATCTCACAACTTCTTTCTGGCATCCTTCTATCAACAATTGTCTCCCCTCCAAGGTCTTGGCCCCTTTCTATAGGATGTTCTCCTTTAAGGCCTGAATTTGCCAAATTCAGCTTCCAAATGAAGCTTCTTGGGATGGTTCACTTCTAGCCCCTGCAAAGATTATCTGCAGAATTCAATTTGTGAACTTACTGTATAGTTCTTAACCATATGTAAATCGGGCTGCAAATCTGGGTCCTTATTTATTTAACTGTTATTTATATCATGGATAAAATGACTTTTCTCCTAAATGGTTATCAAGTGATATTCAGCAATATGAGCAATACATTCAGAAATTGCTGCGGGCACTTGAAGTTACATACTCATTAATGAAATAAGAACCTATAAAATGGACTATAAACTATTAAATTTGATGCCATTACTAGCTTTGAAGTGGATATTGTAAGCAAAGCATGAAAAAGCATCCTCTGAAAGAGAAGCATCACTTCTTTTTATGTACATTGTCTATTTAATTTGTCTATGAGATTGTGCCCTAAAATAATAATGATAAAATGAATAAATTATAATTATTGCAGCGAATAAAGCCAAAGACACCAGATAACATAATCTGTGTTCTCTTTTAATTACATCTATAGCAATATCTAATAAAAAAGAGAGAGAAATGTTCTACATATCATAGAATCGTAGAATATCAGGGTTGGAAGGGACCTCAGGAGGTCATCTAGTCCAACCCCCTGCTCAAAGCAGGACCAATCCCCAACTAAATCATCCCAGCCAGGGCTTTGTTAAGCCTGACCTTAAAAACCTCTAAGGAAGGAGATTCCACCATCTCCCTAGGTAACCCATTCCCGTGTTTCACCACCCTCCTAGTGAAAAAGTTTTTCCTAATATCCAACCTAAACCTCCCCACTGCAACTTGAGACCATTACTCCTTGTTTTGTCATCAGGTACCACTGAGAACAGTCTAGATCCATCCTCTTTGGAAGCCCCCTTCAGGTAGTTGAAAGCAGCTATCAAATCCCCCCTCATTCTTCTCTTCTGCAGACTAAACAATCCCAGTTCCCTCAGCCTCTCCTCATAAGTCATGTGCTCCAGCCCCCTAATAATTTTTGTTGCCCTCTGCTGGACTCTTTCCAATTTTTCCACATCCTTCTTGTAGTATGGGGCCCAAAACTGGACACAGTACTCCAGATGAGGCCTCACCAATGTCAAATAGAGGGGAATGATCACGTCCCTCGATCTGCTGGCAATGCCCCTACTTATACAGCCCAAAATGCCATTAGCCTTCTTGGCAACAAGGGCACACTGTTGATTCATATCCAGCTTCTCGTCCACTGTAACCCCTAAGTCCTTTTCTGCAGAACTGCTGCCTAGCCATTCGGTCCCTAGTCTGTAGCAGTGCATGGGATTCTTCCTTCCTAAGTGAAGGATTCTGCACTTGTCCTTGTTGAACCTCATCAGGTTTCTTTTGGCCTAATCTTCTAATTTGTCTAGGTCCCTCTGTATCCTATCCCTACCCACCAGCGTATCTACCACTCCTCCCAGTTTAGTGTCATCTGCAGACTTGCTGAGAGAGCAGTCCACGCCATCCTCCAGATCATTAATGAAGATATTGAACAAAACCGGCCCCAGAACCGACCCTTGGGGCACTCCGCTTGAAACTGGCTGCCAACTAGACATGGAGCCATTGATCACTACGCATTGATCCCAATGATCTAGCCAGCTTTCTATCCACCTTATAGTCCATTTGTCCAGCCCATACTTCTTTAGCTTGCTCACAACAATACTGTGGGAGACCATATCAAAAGCTTTGCTAAAGTCAAGGAATAACACATCCACTGCTTTCCCGTCATCCACAGACCCAGTTATCTCCTCATAGAAGGCAATTAAGTTAGTCAGGCATGACTTGCCCTTGGTGAATCCATGCTGACTGTTCTTGATCACTTTCCTCTCCTCTAAGTGCTTCAGAATTGATTCCTTGAGGACCTGCTCCATGATTTTTCCAGGGACTGAGGTGAGGCTGACTGGCCTGTAGTTCCCCAGATCCTTCTTCTTCCCTACATTAGCCTTTTTCCAGTCATCCGGGACCTCCCCGGCTCGCCATGAGTTTTCAAAGATAATGGCCAATGGCTCTGCAATCACATCTGCCATCTCTTTTTGCACCCTCGGATGCAATGTATCCGGCCCCATGGACTTGTGCTCGTCCAGTTTTTCTAAATAGTCCTGAACCACTTCTTTCTCCACAGAGGGCTGGTCACCTCATTGACTACATTAGCTTTTTCCACATCCTCTGTCACTAGGTTGCCTCCCTCATTCAGTAAGGGTCCCACACTTTCCTTGACTTTCTTCTTGTTGCTAACATACCTGAAGAAACCCTTCTTGTTACTCTTAACATCTCTTGCTAGCTGCAAGATATGATATTAGTGGGACTATTCACTGTAGTAAAGATAAGCACTTGTATAAGTAATGATGGGAGAATAAGAGAATTTTCAGTTCACTGGCAAATTGAAAAAGTTTTTAAAAAAAGCATTTCAAAATTTTTGGAAAATTGAAAAGTCTAAGAAAAAATCATTTGCAATAAAATGAAATGCTTAATTTCAGCAAAATCCAAACATCTTGTTTCAGTTTTGACCATTTTCATATATTTTTGCATTTTTTAAAAATAAAACTAAAGTAAATTTGAAAAAACTCTTTTCAAAACAAAAAGTCCAAACATTTTGTTTAGAAAATGTCAAAAAAGATTTTTAAAAAATTATTTTTTTTTCAACAGAAACAATTGAGCAAAACAAAAAAAATCTGCTTTTTTCACAGAAAAATGTTTGGGCTGAAAAATGTCACCTCACCCTAAGTTTGTCTTTGCAAGATTGGGCCCCAGATTTGCATCTTATAAAAATTGTGGCATTCTCATTATATGAATGTTCAATGTCTTGAGCTCCTCTTGGAGTATGAAGAGCTTAAAATCTTATCATGTGTCATTGAAACGGTAATTTATCCTGGATTATCAGTAACGTTTTATATTTGATATGGGATCCTGCTTTGCTTAGGTTTTATTACTGTACTTACAGATATTTATATAATATATAGGCAGACAGTTTCTTTTTATCATAGATTTACTGAAATGGTATTAACTGACAAAGATAAAATCTGATAGAATTTATTATTTTCTCAATTTTAACTTATTTGCAATGAATATACCTGTTTTTCAGATGATTAGCTATAGTACTAGTAATGATCATTTTTCTTTGCTTTCTCTTTAATTTAGTTGTATAAGGTCATGAGCACTATTATATGGACTGAAAAATGGATGAGGGATGATAAACAAATCATAATGATAAACAGTAATGTTTCAGTATTGAGGAAATGGTCTAATGGGATATTGCAAGGATCAGTTTTAAGTTCAGTTTGATTTAATATATTTTTTTAATGATGTGGGGTATACAGCATATTGTTATGCATATATTATACAAAATGAGGGGAGGTGTAGGTACTAGTGAAAACATGGAAATGGTACAAAGAAAAATGGGCAGAAAATAATTAAATTCACCTTAGAAAAATGCAAGTATGAGGAAAGAGATTAAACTACATCACAGATATTAAAATATTACTTTAATCTGAAAAGTAAATCTCTTAAAATAGCATTGTGGGGTTCCATATTCGCCATCTCTTAGTTGCTATTTCAAATTTTCTCCGGTAACCAGTACACAAGATGATTATTTTTTCCAAACTGTTGGCTTTGTCAATTCAACCTGGGTGCAAAGAGTCAAGCTGGGTTCTTTCCTACTCATCCATTTTCTCTAGTAATATGTTCTGCAGGCTAAATTGTCTCTTCAGGGACAACTCTGCACCCCTATTGATTTCAATAGATTTCCCACTGTAAGTGACTGGAAATTAGCAGACAATTCTGTCTATGATGTAAAGGAAAGAATGGACTCCCACTCTCTCTCTCATCTGCTTTGTCTCTTTGTGTTAGCAAGAGTGAAAAGCAATAAAAACTCATTTTCATTACTAAAGGAAGTAGATATGACTCTAAATTTACAAAATGAGCAGAGCTGGTTGAATAAAGATTGTGGATAATGGACTTGACTAATTTTCCCTGTCAACTGATGAATAACCTTATTATTATTATTATTATTATTATTATGATGCCAGCGTTAGAGATGTTTGAATGAGATTTATCAAGGGTTAGAGGCTTGGCCTTTGTATGGGGTGTGTAATGGAGAGGAAAAGGGGGCAAGAAGCTTCTCACACACACACACACATACCTTGCACTGCCTGTGTATGAACATGGCAGAACTGTAATTGCTTTCGTCTGTCTCCAGACCATCATGGTAGCCCATAAGTGGTGTAGTATCAAGAATGCTCCCCCTCTGTACTGGGATCCCTGGAAAGCATTCTGATGACATAATGGTTGCCAGTGACAGTATGGGAAACAGGAAAGGCTTGAACTGTGACACCATTTTGTTTCAGTTGAAAAGCACAGTATTTCGAGAGCCCAAGACATAAAATCTCTGTAAAACAAATACCTGGACACAGACGACTGGAGCAAGCATCCTGTCTTAGTGTGTGGCACCTGCAAGTAAAATGAACTTATTCTAAATAGAAGCAACATTTAAATGGCTCTTTCTAGAAAATATCTTCTTTATTGGCCCTGGCAGGGGTATTAATTAGGTAATCATAAAGAAAATAGGTCTCTTCTATCTCTCAAATTCTATTATCCACGAATCTTTAGTGGTTGTCAAATTCAGTAAATCCTAATATTAAACAATGACTTATGCAATGCAAGTTGTACCTCCTTGCTATCTTCAACCAAAGAAAGGATACATTAAAATAGGAATACTGAAAATAATTGCTGTACTCTTATGACATTCCCCAGGGTACAGTCTGGACAGTTGAACAGCTGTGTCCTCTCCACTCTCCAGCACAGGGTGCCTTTTACACTGCTTTGCTATAAGAACAACCACTTCACGCCTGTTCACATACAGCCTCTAACATGCAAAATCACTCCCAGCTGAATGATATGAGTGATTCTAGCCAGTCACTCCTGAGTTATATTGCTGGGTGACAACAGTACATTCTCAGTCCCAAACTTGTCCCCAGAAATGTACATCTTGCACTGCCCAGCTCTTTCCTTCTGTGCAGTACAAGCTCATAGAAAGTCTGTCATTTCATTACTAGAAAATACATACAAACCCAGTTATCTCAAATGGTGGTTCCCAACAGGGGCGGCTCCAGGCCCCAGCACGCCAAGCGCGCTTGGGGCAGCATGCCGTGGGGGGTGCTCTGCCGGTCGCCGGGAGGGCGGCAGGCGGCTCCGGTGGACCTCCCGCAGGCGTGCCTGTGGAGGGTCCGGTGGTTCTGCGGGTTCGGTGGAGCATCCACAGGCACACCTGCGGGAGGTCCACCAGAGCCGCGGGACCAGCGGACCCTCCGCAGGCACGTCTGCGGGAGGTCCACCAGAGCCACGGGACCGGCGACCGGCAGAGCGCCACCCGTGGCATGCCGCCGTGCTTAGGGCGGCGAAATGGCTAGAGCCACCCCGGTTCCCAAGCACTTCAATCTAAACACACTGGCTTAGAGAAAAAAATAAAACAAGTTTATTAACTACAAAAGATAGCTTTGTGATTCCAAGTAAGGAGGCATAAAAGTCAGAATCGATTACAAAGAATAAAAGGTAAAATTAAAATAATGTCTAACTTAACAAGCTAAGTTAATTCAAAGCAACTATTTCTCTCATCATATGCTTACAGCAGTCTGACTGTCTGAAAGCCTTACAGTGAGACCCACTACCCCAGTTCAGTGATACTTCGTTTGCCTTTTAAATGTGTTAATGCCATGAGTAGAGATGAGAGGAGGGAGGCAATTTGTGTCCTCCATTCCTCATTTTTATATCTTTTCCACTCCTTCGAGAATCCTCTCCAGCTGGGGTTAAGGTGACACCCAGAATGCTTACACAGCACCCCCCAACTGTTCCATTGCTAAAATGTAAATTTCTCAACCACACCCTTCTTCCTGCTAAAGAATGGCCACTCAACCCAGGAATAGTTCATTTGATTATGTTGACCCTTGGCCGAGGCATCAGTTTGACTTTGTCTTTGAGGAACTGGTTTGGGCTGCTTCCCCAGAATTGGAATATGCCTTAGTAACATCATACAGTAGAATCTTATAACTTTTCATACAATGTTGCCACAGATATTATACCAGGACAATAATGATCAGTGAATTATTAGTTTTCAAATGATACTTCAGAAGACATACTTTGTACAAAATGTATCATATTTTGTAAAAATGGTGAACATAGCGATACAATCGTCACAACTCTAAAGTTGCTACAGGACAATATTGTTCTAAGCAACCACTGTAAATCTTAGATATATTGTAGTAAGAGTTAAATGGGAACCTATAAAAGGTATTATATGTGTGTTTAGGGATAAACTGCAAGGCTGTAAAATATAGAAGTAATTTAGGACTGAACAGATTGAGCAACATTTGAACAGTCTCCATTTTTATTTAATTTCTGTGAGGTGTTGTGAGGTGATGCTCACTCTAGGATGATTATGGCATTCCCTTTCTAACTCTCAGTAATGTGAACTTGGGAATTCAAGGCTTTCATGGTTCTAAAAGTCTGTCACACAATCATCTACATGTAATGTTATTCTGTACAGATTTCTTCATGCATTATATATAGGTTAAAAGAGTTTGCCATGAATAGTGGGTTCACAGAAAGGACAGGGTGAACATTTGAACTCACTGGTAAAAAAAATAAAAGCCATTTTTCACTTTCTTCACTCAACTTTCAGTCACCCTTCTAATGTACTTTGCTGCAAATGCAACATTAATCCAACATTAAAATTCTATAAACCTGTTTCTTAGTTTCCTCTGACAGTTTTCAAGTACCACATAGATAAGAACTCCCAGGCTTCCTCTGCATCTCTTTCTGAATATTGCTAGAAACTGGATAGCATCAAGCATTTGCTGGACTTATGTAAGACTAGTAAACAAAACACTTAGAATTATTTGACTCTGAGTGTTTTGCATTTTTTCCCCAAAATACTTCGATATAGATAAGCTGAAAGAGAAATGGTCATATCTGAAGGGGGAAAAAAAGAATGTTCCCAGGGTAGGAAAGAATAATGTGAAATAGTGATTGATTCTTCAGTTGTTGGTTAAGAAGAAGTGTGTATATGTATGTAGGGATAGCGAGATAATGAGGGGGTTAATTCCAGAAATCAGGAGTAGCTCCACTAAAATTAATGGAGCCATACCAATATAAATGTAACAAATATTAAGAAATGGTACCCTGCACCCTGAAGATATGGAATAAGTGAATACACCCTGATCCTGTCAAAAAGATTTCACAACATAACATTCTCATGCAGGTGCTGTAGCATTTACTATAAGATAGTATGAGCGTATCAATAACATTTTGATTAACATTTTGGTATTTCTAGCCAGAATGGAGGCAGAAGTTATTAGAAATCTCATGACAAAGCCAGTTGTCCTCAGATTCCCAATTCATTTTTAATAGGCTAAAGGTGATTGTGATAAGCTTTGATTTAATTTGACTTTTTGTGCCTTTATTTCCCAGTTGACAAAAAAGATTTATTATTTTAAATTTAAGGACAGGTAATTCTGTTATTTGAGGAAAACAGACACATTATTTTCTAAAAAGATGTTAATGCTCATACACATAAGTATAGGTATGTACAAACGTGGGTTTTTAACTCCAACTCTTAAATACACATACCCAATATTCTAGCTGTTTTAGATAACCGCAACCTTCATCTTATGTTCTCTCTCTGGCGGGAAGTTACTTCAGCACCCACCCAAACTAAAGCACAACAGTTGTTGCATTGACATCCATGCAACAACTCATGTGCTTGAAGTCAGGCATGTGTTAAAGCTCTACTGAATCAAGATACTTATCTAATAACTTTCAATAGTTATATGGCTCCATTACCACAGTAACTGAACTGAAGCATGAGAATGATTGGTTTTATTTCTATTGCTGTAGCTCCCCAGACATCTCTTTTGAGGGCTTTGCATCCATAACGTGCATTGATCTCCAGCACAAAGTTCTAACTGTGGAATTTTTTGCTCCTCCCACTTTCCTAGTTCCAGGAATTTTAAATTTACAGCTTTTTCCACATTCATAATTTTGCAGGTGCAGCATCCCCAGGACAATGCCTCTTTTACTCCAGTAAAAAGCGACGAAGAGTCCTGTGGCACCTTATAGACTAACAGATGTATTGGAGCATAAGCTTTCGTGGGTGAATACCCACTTCGTCAGACACATGTCTGCTTATGCTCCAATACATCTGTTAGTCTATAAGGTGCCACAGGACTCTTTGTTGCTTTTTACAGATCCAGACTAACACAGCTACCCCTCTGATACTTTCTTTTACTCCAGGCTCCCTTGTTCATGGCAATTATAATTGTCTAGCTGTTAATACCAAGTTTCAGAAAATATAAAAGTATTTTCTTGTTTATGTATATGATGAAGTAACTTATCCTGGAAACACTTACGAAGTGCATACATTTACTATCCTGAGTAGTAAACTTCAATAGGTCAACTCATGAGAGCCAATTTACACAGGCACTTATTACTTATAGGTGTAGACCCATAGTTTGTTCTCAGCTTTATACAGTATGTTTAATTCCCAAAACACTATATATATATTTAGAGCTGACATTAGAACTGGTAAAAAAAAATTAAAAAATTACTGGTTTTGAAAAAATTCAGTAAATGTCAGAAAAGTTTAAATTTCTACATTTACTATCATCTAAAAATTTCAGCCAGTTCTACAGCATGTTGGAAAACCCTGAAAAATACCAGTGAACATGTTGTTGAAACGTATCAGAGTTTTGTTACTTAACACTTATTTCTTTGATGAAAATCTCCACTGAAAATTTTAATTTTGGAAAATTTTGATCAAGTAGGTGCCCAAATGCACTGAAGTGCTTTGGATAAACCCAACTCATATTCATATCTTGTCAATGTAACCATTCAGGTATATTAAATGTGTTTTATATTCCTAACATCCTAGTCTTCCTTTTGTGACAGGGTCAGGCCAGATGGCTACAAGAGAGTGGTTGAAGGTAGATACATTAGCTCCAGGTTAAGCAGGTCCCTTTTCCCTGGGTAAGATAACAGGGATTATTTCAGAACACTCAGGAACTTTCTAGAACTAATTAAGGCAGGCAGGCTAATTAGGACATCTGTAGCCAATTGGGAAGTTACTAGAATTAATTAAGGCTAATCAGGACACCTGGTATAAAAATGCTCTCACTCCAGTTAGTGAGGTGTGCGTAAGGAGCTGGAAGTGAGAGGATGTGCTGCTGGAGGACTGAGGAGCACAAGCATTAACAGACATCAGGAGGAAAGTCCTGTGGTAAGGACAAAGAAGGTGTTGGGAGGAGGCCATGGGGAAGTAGCCCAGAGAATTGTAGCTATCGTGTAGCTGTTCCAGAAGGCACTCTAGACAACTGCAGTCCACAACTCCTGATCCAACACAGGAAGATTTCTGAGGCTAGCAAAATCCGCCAATAAGTGCAGGACCCACCAAGGTAGAGGAGGAACTTTATCACACTTTTAATTTGATTGTGAAAAATGGGGATCTTACATTAGTGTGATATCGACTTCATTAACAGTAATAAACTGGGAAATATAATGAAAATTCAATTTTATATTGTTACTTCAAGGGTACTTACTGAATAAAATGGTTAGATGTGTCATTAACTCTGATTATCACTGTTCCAGAATTCTTGCTCAGTATAAGGAGTGAGAAGGCCACTTGTATATGATTATCAGTTAACTAAGTAATTCTTGATTGACCACAGCTATTACTGTATCAATTGTGCAAATTTGTATTTAGATTAATGAAGATACATCACTTGGACCATCATCATTCTTTTATGACCATTCAAACTACAAAATGTGATGGAAAACCCAGTTATTGCATGTTACTGTATGTCTCATGTAGCAATTTTTTAAATATCACACTCAATGCTGTATTTCTTTTTTTTCTTGGAGAATATTCTTGTTTTATTCTGTCTGATACCATTAAGAAGCATGAAAGGCTTTGGGGTCTGCAAAGAAGAGAAGGAAGCCAATTAATTACTTTCTTTTCCCCTCTTTTTTATGCAAAGATTTATTTTACATTAATTTGGGACCAATTTTCAAGCAAGAGAGAGGTTTTTTCATGTGTATTAACATTTTGAAATCTTTGCAGTAAATAGGTTTATATTCTTATGTTTAAACGACAGCATATAATTTACAGAAAAATAGCATGACTTATCAGGTTACACTCTAGGCAAAATGGTTTCATGAGATGTTGTGGTTTCTCTTGTCAATGAGAAACTTGCTGGACCCCTGAGACTCCTTAATTACATTCTTTCTAAGCTACGAGAGTAGTTGTTGTTGTTTTCTGAATAGCATTCACTTGCCAGTTAGGGTTATAAATATCTCCACAGTGCCTCAGTCATATTAGACACATACAAAACTCTCTAGTTAAGATATTTAACATTATAGTGCTCCTGTAACTATTAAGTTGTCACATGCCGGCTATAGAAAAAAATTGCCATCCTGGAACAGATCAGTGGTCTATCAAGTCCAGCTTCCTCCAATAGACTAATATGTCCTGGCACCTATGTGACACCTCTGTGAAATTATAGAATATTATAAAATGGGCAGCATAACAGGGTGTATTGGCACTTTTAAGGTTTAGGAGGAGAACCCTCTTGGCCCAGTGCTACTTCCTTCCAGGAAGAATAACTGAAAGAAAGGGCATATGGTCCCTCAGGGGGAAAAAGGGGTCTGAGTGAGGGCTGCTTGGAATTTAGGTAAAATTGATAGTGCTGGCTCTGTTTTGAGCACCAAAGACCTGCATTCGAATGGCAGAGTGGGCCGCAACACTAAGTAGTGATCTTGTGTATGTCTACACCGCAAATAAAAACCCATGGATGGCCCAGCCGTGCCAGCTGACTTGGCTTGCAGGGTTCAATGGCTGCTTAATTGCTGTGTAGACGCTTGGGCTGGAACCCAGGCTCTAGGACCCTGCAAGGTGGAAGGGTCTCAGAGCTTGGGTTGCAGCCCGAGCCCAAAAGTCTACCCCACAAATAAACAGCCCCTTAGCCTGGATGAGCTGGCACAGGCCAACTGTGCATGTTTAATTGCAGCACAGACCTACCCAGTGAGGCAAAAAGACAATTTCAGGGCTGATCTCTCTTTAAGATCCAGGAGAGCAAGGATTACTGCAAATGCTGCCCCTTGAGAAGCCATGACAATAGTCTTAGACAGGACAAAACATAATGGGAGTTAAGGGGACCATACAAATAGCACCTGGCCATCAGACCAGTAAGAGACCTGAAAGGAGTTGGTGGTGCAGGGGAACTTGCTCCACAAGAGGGTTATAAACATTAAGTGTAAGTTATAGTTTCTTATTCAGCTGTGTTTATTTTGGTAGAGCTTGGGGCAGACGCTCCTGGGGAAGGGCTGAACTGATTTTAAACTAGGAAATAAAACCCCTGGCAGTAAAAGGTTTTTGTTCTTTAAAACATTCCATGGACCTAGGCTTTTGACTTTATTTGGCCCACCACAGGTGGGAAAATTCTTTCTGGACACTGCTCATGGAAACATCATGCCATGGGGCATAATGACAGTCATTGTAATTTTAGTTTAGTCAGTATAAAAGCACATATTATTGTTCTTATTCATGTCATCATTTTTGGATCTTGTGAAGATATGGACTGTGACAGGTTGGATCACAGAAATCCCCTTGGGGTTGCCAACTGATGTGCCAAGACTACTACTGCCCCTGCTTTCCCTGCCAGCTTGGGACTCCAGCACCCTGCCTTGTTGAGCCAGACATGCCAGTCTGCTCCAACACGGACCCAGGGTCTGAACCATGTGCCCCAAAGCTGCAGACTTAACTGAAAGCAACTTAAGAAGTGTTCCTGATTTTAATACTCAGATACCCAACTCCCAATGGGATCCAAACCCCAAATAAATCCGTTTTACCCTGTATAAGCTTTATAAACTTATAAATTGTTCACCCTCTGTAACACCGATAGAGAGATATGCACAGCTGTTTCCTCCCCCACCTCCAGTATTAATACATACTCAGGGTTAATTAATAAGTAAAAGTGATTTTATTAAATACAGGAAGTAGTAACAGACAGAACAAAGTAAATTACCAAGTACATTAAAATAAAACACGTAAGTCTGAGTCTAATACAGTGAGAGAACTGAATACAGCAAGTCAGGGAATAGGAAGGAGTCTAGTAACAGGAAAAAGGTATTTCTGGTCCATTGGCTGAATTTTAGTTAAAAGGAAGTTTTAGGAACTAAAAGGAAGTTTTAGGAACTTTGAAGGAGTCTAATAGAGAGGATTTCAAAAAGCAAAGCTTGACCAAAGACAACCAAACATGGTATTCCGAAAGGAATGCCATGTTTCACTGCCTTGCAATTCTTTGTTGATATTACAGCCAGAGCAGGCCAGAGGATATTACATATAATGCTTAGATTATCAGTAAACCTCTGACAGAGTGCCACATTAGGTGTTTATGTCTAAGGTGCTGAGCCATGAGATAAGCGTGACACTAGCTCATTGGATTGTGAAATTGATTAAAAGGGAGGAAACAAAAAAACCCAGCTATCACCATTTTTAAGCTGCGGGGCAGCGGGGAAGGGATGACTAGAAATATGAAAGAAATGCATTTGGCTTCTCAGTCTTGTTACATCTGTCTGAACAACATGGGAGACAATGCTGACTGGAAGCAAGACTTTCAATTGGCTGATATCTAACTGCTAGGAAGGGTAAATAATGAAGAGGACAACCGGGAACCAAGTGGGTGGCTAACGCAATGCATTTTTGTTAACGAGAAAATCCTTTGCCTTGCTGCAAAAAATGAAAGAGTCATATTTGAAAACCTGCAGCATGCTGATCCAGAAAGTGTGTCTTTAAGGCTTGTGGCAGATGCTGCATCTTTTGAAATACATCCATGTTGCTGAGCAGCATTGCAGAGCTGATCCAATTTCATAGTTATGGTCTTAGTATAAGATGGATAGATACCGTGGATAATTCTCAGAAGGAGCTTCCACATTGTCCTTTTTCAAATCCCTCCTAGACACCTCCTCCCCTTGGCCCATGACAAGGGTGTTTTTATTATATGTATTTTTCTTCAGATGTAGCCAAAGCATGAGTTCTAAAGGAGATTTAACCTGTGTGGGAAGCTGTAAGGTGTATTAAAGAATTAGTTATATGTTACAAAGCAATGTTAGGCAAAAGTACCATTTTCCAATCAGAATGATATGTTAATGACCTGCGGGGTCCACACAGGCCAGTTAGTCCCCAGCACACTGGCATACATTAGAATTTACATCCATGCTGTTATGATCTCAGGTGCTGTCTTCTTCACCACTTTTTATTTTAGATACTGTACTGTTAATTTTCAGAACCACAACACACTTAAACTTGCTAAATATTTTTATTTCTTGGAATCATAAATTTTATAAACTAGAAGCTCCCTCCCTCAAGTTGGATGAGTTCCAGCCCCTAGAAACTATTGAAAGCACAGCTACAATATTAAACATGACAAGAGAGAGCACTGCTGAAAGAAAAGGGTCCATCTGAACTGTCCTTTTGCTGAACTTACAGTTTCCAAGCGAAAAACTTCATTGACCTGCAGCTAAGGTTGTAAGTATCAGTTTCTGATGGAGGAAAAAACCTTGAGAAATCTCTAGTTGTCTGAAAGTATTAGCAAGCTGAAAACTCTAAGTTAAGTTGATATTAAAGTTTGCTTTCTAGAAGAAGAGCTGCCAGGCATACACATCCAGTGTGTCAGATGCCAGAGAGGGAACCAACCATTTAAAAATAGTTCACCAATTTTAATATGCAAATTCATATGCACATCCAGTGGTTTGGACCAGTGTGGTGGTCGTGAGATGGCATCACCTAGCTCTATTAAGCTTAATGTTTTTCCCCTTCTGTTCCTATGATAGTGTTTACCAGCATCGCCAGTTGTCCTAGAGTGTTTTCAAATAGAGCAGAATGAATAATTGGTTATTTGGTTTGGGGACTGACTCAAAAAAATCACAAAACAAAATCTTTAGAGTCAACCTAAAATGGGTAAATAATTCTTTCACTTGGCCTGAAACCAAGTTTTTTGTTGTTTCATTTTTGTAATGAAAAGTCAAAATGTTTCACATGGAAAATGTCAAAATAAAACATTTTGACTATTTTGATATTTCACCCTCATTATTTTCACTGAAACTGCATTTTCAGCACGTGTTCCGTAAATTTCACCCAGCTCTACTTCCAAACCATCAAGCATACTCCTAGTAGCTCATAATAAAGACTATGAGTGTTGAATATTTCTGCAGATTCCCACTTTCCTGGTTACAACCATTACACAGGCAATGCTGAAATCCATTGCCACCATAGAAATCATTCAAAAACCTCTCTTACTCTGGGATGCTGACTATGTTTTGACATCTAGCTATGCAGGCAGAGGAGGATTCCCCCTGACAGGAGGAGTTCTCCTTCAGCACTTTAAATAAGGTAATATACATTTCATCCATTCATTTACTCTCCAATGAGAGGCTCTAAAATTGATTATATACCAACAGTGCCATTTTTAATTATTCTAGGACACTTGCTCTGCCTAGCACTATCAGGTTTTGGCCTTGACTTGAAACAAGGTTCATGCCATGAGCTCGTAATGA